>NC_045548.1:56288532-56508532 GCF_009769535.1 Thamnophis elegans | reverse complement strand
CTCAGTTAAATGATTGCTATATCCCTAGATTTTTTTTAAAAAAATTACCATTCTAATAAACATACCTAATCTTCAATGTATCCAAACTTCAAACGTATACACTTATCCATATTATGAACTCTGGGAACATAAAAGGAATGCCCCAATTTTCCAGTGAGAAAACAAGGTTACTTTTATCTGATCTGATGACTAATAAAGCCTATCATCTTTAATTATAAAATAAATAATGATCCTGAGCAAATACTACATTTTGCATTAGGTATGATGTTTATGCCTTGTAGGCCAAGAAGGACTGAGAGAAGAGCAAACATCCTCTATTAAAGCTGAGCCGAGCTCCCAAAGCAAATGGCTTTGTTTGCATTCCATTTTTTAAAAATTTATAATAATTGTCTCCAAAGATGAGTTATGCAAGGTGTGGCTAACAGCTCAGCAATCTGCCCAAGGGCATTAACAGAGTCAATAGATTAGTGTGCAAGCCGACAGGTTGCATAAGAATGGAATGAAATGTCTGTGTGCGGGAATAGGAGAAAAGATGGTATCCACAAAGCTTTTCCATTGAGATTCTTAGGGGATATTGGAATTGTGTTAGAACAAACACGGTTAACTTCCTTCTCCAGAAAAATCCAGACTCTCCTAGAACCCAACCCTTGACAGAAGATTCTGGATGAAAAGCCATTGAGGTATTTAAATGTAGTAGCTGGAGCTGTGGGGTTATGCAGTGAGCCAGAATACACGGTTGTAGCTTATTGGTTGAAGAGTGCTGGTGTCTGTGTGAGGCAATCTGCATTGTGATTGGTTGCTGGGGGGTGAGGGGAGTTTCCCTTCCCCACCCCCTTTGTTCTCTGTGATTTACCTCATGATACTCCTGATTGCCTGATTATCTAGTTTACAGGTGTCAAACTTGGGGTGTCATGTGGCCATCACGTGATATATTGCAGCGTTTTTGCCCTTTGCAGAGCTGGGATGGGCGTGGCCAGCCCGTGGGCCACCAGTTTGACACTCCTGATCTAGTTTACTGTATATAGAGATGTAAAATATATTCATTTATATAAAACTACAAATTCCTGTCAATGTCTCTGACTTCAGTTAGACACCTGCTGTGCAATTCCCTCACAAAAGCTTAACATCTCCCTGCAATGATAGATGCACTCTAAATCCACATAAAAATTGGTTACAACATTGAAGGGAATCTAAGAAACAAAATCAACAGATCCATGATAGATAAAGTAATCAATATGCTTATTGAGAGATGCAAATTTGGAAAAAAAATTTGATTAAATGATTATGTGACATCAAGTCATTTTTGATTTCTAGCAGTCACATAGATTTTCTATATAGCCATCTATCTATAGCCTGCTGTTTCAAGACTCCCAGGAGTACATTATAACAGAATCCATCTGCCTTGCTGTTGTTTGTCCTCTTCTCTGTCCTTCCACCTTTCCTGGCATTAGATCCTTTCCCAGAGATTGAAAACAATCACTAGAATTTAAATCAATACATCACATCTTTCAGAATAATGCAGGAGACTGTGTGACTTGCATGTCTACTCACTCTGCTGCCTGTCCAGCAATTATTGATATCACTTCAAGGTCAGGCCTCCTGCTTTCTTAACATGATTTTTTCTCCCTTTAAATTGAGCAGAGCTTCAATGAGAGAACGCCTTAGGAGACTGCTATCAGATAGTCTTTCAAATGGAAGCTTGTCTTTTGTAAAATAAGGTACACAGTCACCTTGTTGACAGAAAGAAAAAAGGGTACTTCCCATGTTGCCTTCACCCAAAATTCTGTAGATATATATAAATCAGAGGACAAGTGGTTTAAATTTCAGCTATTTACCTTAAAAATACTGAGTGGATATAAACATATCAACCTACCTGACAGATTTAGTTTAGGGAATTTACAAAGCACTGTGGTTTTTGAGAAGCACTTCATAAATGTTTAAAACATGTTTTCATCGTAGTTCTCAAAATCACCATCTTACACCTATCTACAAGTTATAAGGAAAGGGAGATTGCTATAACTGCTGAATGTTTCTGAAATTTAAGTAATCCTATGAAGTTAGCAAGACTTAAATGTGAGTATACAGTGTTTCTCTGAAAATAAGACAGGGTCTTATTTTCTTTTGACCCCCGAAATAAGCGCTTGACCTTATTTTCGGAGAGGTCTTATTATTTTTGACATGCAGGAGGTGGCGAGTGCGGTCACCTCATGGCTGCTGCTGTGTTGCAATATTTTGGGGGAGGACTTATTTTAGGGGGAGGGCTTATTTTAGCACATGCGCTCAAAAGCCCAATTGGGCTTATTATCCCGGGAGGCCTTATTTCCAGGGAAACAGGGTAGGTATATGTGAGGTGAGGGGCATTGAAGTGAGGATGAGGTGTAAAAACCAAGATGGTGGATGCAAACACATGAACTTTTTTTAAATGTCTTCCAAATGTTTGGGCTTCAATTTCTATAAATTTCAACCAGTATGCTGGCTAAGGAACCCTACAAAGCCTGAGTAACAGCATTTTGGAGAAGCCTTGTATCAATTCAAAACACATATATCTATTGTTAATCAGCATCTAACTGCTTTTCACACCCTGCAGCAGGGCTGTCAAACTCCCGGCCCATGGGCCAGATGCGTTATCCACTGGCCATGCCTACCGTGTCTCCCCGAAAATAAGACAGGGTCTTATTTTCTTTTGACCCCCCAAATTTTGCTTGGGCCTTATATTGGGGGGGAGCTTATTGGTTTGGGTTTGCTGGGAGGCTGCTCTCTTGCAAGCGGGTGCCCAAAGAGCTGGGCACAGCCTTAGGGGCAAACTGCTGTGTTGTGCTGTCGCAGCAGCTCAACAAAGCCGCCATAAGGTGACCACACTCATGAGCAGCTGCCCGGCAACCCCCATTTCTAGCCAGGCGGAGCGCCACTCACCGACCCAGTAATATCCCAAAGGCGCTAAGCCGTGTGGCACTCTGCCCGGCTGGAAAGAGAGGTTGCGTGAGCACTTGTTCTGCTTCCAGCTCACGTGCCTCCCAGCCTCACCATGCCCCACCAAAGTCTTCCAACAGCCAGCCCACAACCATAGAGCGTAGTCCCAGAACGGCTGCTGCCAGAAGACTCGGCAGCTGATCTCCAGAGTTTGGAAGCTGGTTATGCTTGGAGCATGGCGGCGGCAGCGGCAGCAGGGCCACAGCGATGCCCTGGCCCAGCCCTGCAGGGAGAGCTGGGCATGGTGAGGCTGGGAGGCACGTGAGTTGGAGGCAGAACAAGTGCTTGTGCAACCTCTCTTTCCAGCTGGGCAGAGCGCCACACAGCTTAGCACCTTTGGGATATTACTGGATCGGTGAGTGGCACTCTACCCAGCTGGAAAGGGATGTTGCCAGGTGGCTGCTCGTGAGAGCAGCTGCCCAGCAACCCCCACTCCAGTTGGGCACAGTGCCACCCACCAACCTAGCAGTATCCCAAAGTCGTCAAGCAATGTGAGCGCCTTTGCCCCCCTCCTCCCAGCTCCTATGGCTTTGCGCCTTCGGGATATCGCTAGGTTGGTGAGTGGCACTCTGCCTGGCTGGAGGTTGTCCAGGGGGCTTATTATTGGGGGTGGGTGTATATTTTTGCCCACAGGAAAAATATGGCATGGTGTTATTATCAGGACATGTCGTAATTTCGGGGAAACACGGTATGCCTATTTAGCGAAGGAGGAAAAGTCCCAATATGTCACGTGATGCTGCCATGTTGACGTGAATTTGACATCCCTGCTCTTCAGTAAATGTTCATGCTTTCCAATTTAATATTTATGTAAACATTGTCTAGATCAGTGATGGCAAATCTTTTTGTCACTGAGTGCCAAAAGTGTGCACATGAACCCATAATGCAATGCAGATGTGACCCCCCCCTCGGTGCCCTGTGCATGCACAACCAACACCCCACACATGTGCACGCCCCCCACGCATACCCCCATGCATGCACACTTAGCTCCCACATGCGCCCCGTCTCCCACGCATGTGCGGCAGAGACCTGAAAACCAACTGGCTGGCGGGGCGGGAGTCATGCGTGCAAGCGCAGCAGAGTGTGTCATAGGTTCACCATCACAGATCTAGATTGTGCTGTAGTTTTCCATGGAGTTTCAGTCATAGCTTCTCTCCAAATACAAATATAACAAATGAATAATTTGTAGAGAATGCCAGAATTATTATGTGCCAACAAGTCAAATCCAAGTGAATAGATAGGTAAATAGATCAATAGATTGATTTTATTTGGAACTTTCTGTCAATTGCTCTTAGCTCCAATATTTTTCTGTAAGTTGAGCAGATGCCAGAAGTCTATTGAGGCTTTGCTGTGTATTTTGCAGTTTGCAGTGCACAGGACTCCTATTTTAGCAGCATTCTGAGATCTTATACACGTATTAACAATTAAAATAAAATGAAATCTAATGTTTAACACACATCTAAAACAGAGGAAGGCAATCTGGTGCCCTCTGGTTTGGGACTACAACCACAACTCATTGCCATATAATTAAAACAATGTTAGAAAACAAAATTATCTTAATGCCATCAGTACTAAGGAAGTGGGAGCATTCCAGAGATAAAGTTGTAACCCAGCAAAAGCTTTTCCTTGTTGCTACTCAACCAACTTTCTCTAACAAAAGAATCTAGAAGAAATCTTAAGGCAGATGATAATTAGAGTTACAACAAAAAGCTAAAAGGTGCAGCAAATTACAGAAATAAACAAACAATGGCCAACAACTCCATAAAATTCCTACAGTTGTGGCAAAAGAAATCATCTTTCACCAAAACATTCTAAACAGGGCAAAGCAGAGGTGGAAACTTCCTACTGTAAATCTATTCCACTTTTCTTAATAGTTGTTTGTTGGAATTTACCCCAAATAAAAGTGGAAGATACATAAGATGTGTGTCATGTGCTTAGACCTCTCTGCCCTGAACTGCAATAACTCTGTTGAGTGGAAGATTGTTTATTATTTAAATAATACCTAACTAGTGAAGGTACCTGTTATGTTTTATTTACTTGTTTGTATAATTTAGTACTGTGGGTTGCCTAAGTTGCTGAGAACTCTGAGCAGTTTACAATAGCTCAGGGAGTTCCTCAAAATGATTCACACGTGGTTAATGTGTTTTCATATATTAGTTACAAACCAGAAAAAGGAGGACAAATGAGGGAACACACTGGTTAACTTTCTTGGCATGGAAACAAAAGTGACAGTGAGGAAAAAATACTTATAGATAAAATTATTTTTTCTAACATCAGAAAGGCTGATTTCTTCAGTGTGTAACTGATTGATTAAATTACATGCAATCAGGTCAACCCCATAGATTTTCCTCTATGACATCTTTCCCAACCAGTTCTTTCAAGTCTCCCTATGGATTAACCGATTAAGTAACTCATTATGGCTTTGTCCATTTCAGGCAAAAGCCCAGGGTGGGAGAACTCTAATCAACTAATTAAGGTCACAGAGGAAGCTTTTGTTTAGTTCTGGTTAGGGCTGTGTAGTGGAGAAAAAATACTTAGGAAGAGATATCAGAAGATAAAGGAAGATTAGGAAGACATACAGTAGATAGAGCATATTGAGGCATTTTATATAAAGGTTAAGGTTCCCCTCGCATAGATGTGCTAGTCGTTCCCGACTCTAGGGGGTGGTGCTCATCTCCATTTCAAAGCCGAAGAGACAGTGCTGTCCAAAGACGTCTCCATGGTCATGTGGCCAGCATGACTAAACGCTGGAGGCGCACTAAATGCTGTTACCTTCCCACCAAAGTGGTCCCTATTTTTCTACTTGCATTTTTACATGCTTTCAAACTGCTAGGTTGTTAGAAGCTGGGACAAGTAACGGGAGCTCACTCCGTTATGCGGCGCTAGGGATTTGAACCGCCGCACTGTCAACCTTTCTGATCAACAAGCTCAGCGTCTTAGCCACTGTGTCCCACTCTCTATATATACAGCAATATTTAAAACAGGTGTTGCCAAATGAAAAAACAAAACTCATGTTTTTGAGGCAAATACATAAATTTGCAGCAGCAACTATTATAGCTTTGTTCAGTTTCAAATATAGCTGTTGTCATGAAATCACAAAAGTTCGGAGCTCCTTCTGAATTAGTGGTAATTCTCTTGTAGAAATGTGCTCCACTTATTTCTGTGACTGGCTTTAGAACTGCTTTGTGGTGTTTCTTTTCCTAGTTATGAGTTCCCTCCCTTCTGCTTTTGATACAGCCTGAGGCAGTCATAGAACTAGAAATTCAGAAGCTGTCACCATTTGCCACTATCCCTCTGCTAAGGCTGAATTCACATTTCCTGCTACCCATCTCCTAACATTAGCACTGTGGTGGCACAGTGGTTAGAATACAGTACTGCAGGCTAACTCACTGTTCACTCCAGGAGTTCTAGTTTACAATATAATACAATACAATACAATAGCAGAGTTGGAAGGGACCTTGGAGGTCTTCTAGTCCAACCCCTGCCTAGGCAAGAAACCCTATACCGTTTCAAACAAATGGCTATCCAACATCTTCTTGAAGACTTTCAGTGTTGGGGCACTCACAACTTCTGGAGGCAAGCTGTTCCACTGATTAATTGTTCTAACTGTCAGGAAATTTCTCCTCAGTTCTAAGTTGCTTCTCTCCTTGATTAGTTTCCATCTATTGCTTCTTGTGCTGGCCTCAGGTGCCTTGGAGAATAGTTTGACTCCCTCTTCTTTGTGGCAACTCCTGAGATATTGGAACACTGCTATCATGTCTCACTTAGTCCTTCTTTCTATTAAACTAGATATGCCCAGTTCCTGCAACCATTCCTCATGTCTCCAGTCCCCTAATCATCTTTGTTGCTCTTCTCTGCACTTTCTAGAGTCTCCACATCTTTTCTACATCGTGGTGACCAAAACTGAATGCAGTATTCCAAGTATGGCCTTACCAAGGCATTATAAAGTGGTATTAACACTTCACATGATCTTGATTCTATCCCTCTGTTTATGTAGCCTAGAACTGTGTTGGGTTTTTTGGCAGCTGCTGCACACTGATTTTTTTTTTATATTAATGTCTTAATTTACCTTAGGATTCCACAAAATCGAGCTTGAAAATCCTTGGAGGATGACTGAAAATATCTGTGCTACAGATATTCTGCCTTCTTCCTGAATGTAATTTTGGCTCTCTCTAGTCCTTTGTAGCAAAATAACTAGACAACCTGTAACCCATTGGGTCATTGCTTCAGAGATAGTGTTTCCCTACCACATGCTTCAACAATGGCAATAAGGTGCGGGGAGGAGGAGGAGGAAGAGAAAAGATGACAATAATTTAATGCAATGTTTTTCAAACTTGGCAGCTTTCAGATATGTAGACCAACTCTGGAATTCTGGAAGCTGAAGTCCATACATCTTAAAGTTGCCAGGTTTGAAAAATAATGATATAGAGCAGGGCTGTCAAACTCCCGGCCCACAGGCCATATGTATCACGCGCTGGCCATGCCCATGCCCGTTTTAACAAAGGGGGGGAGTCTCAATACATCACGTGATGCCACCATGATATGAATTTGGTACCCCTGATATAGAGGAATGATTATAATCAAATTGGGATGGGAGAAGACATTAACCTAAAAAGATTGATCGTTGGTTTTTGTCTGTACATGCATGTGGCTTTTATTTATTTATATAGCAAATTTATATAGCTACCCATATCACCAGAAGCGATTCTGGGTGGCATACGAAAGGGAAAAAAAATACAACACACCCTCTTACCAGTCAGCAATGCAGATTCCAATATCAACTACTGCAAGCTTCATCCTGTAATAAACAGGGCTTATCCTTTAGCTTGGCAGAAGGAGACAGGGATTGACCAGAGTCCACCCTTATCCACCACCTTTTGCTCTTTTCCCCCCTTTTCCCTTGCTTGCTCTTTCTGCTGCAGAGGCCTTTTTTTAAAGTTCCATCAAACAACATATATTTCACCCCAAATGTGCTGGAGCAACCTGAAGCTTCAGTCCTGCAAGTGCTGACTTGTTTACAGCTGCTTTATATAGATGTCCTAAACATAACTGAGAACCAAACAGCACGTAGGTATTTGCAGGATCTGACCAACATGGGATGAAAAAGAATGAGAATATGGCATCTGCTAGCCATCGGCATGGTGTGTGATGAGAACAAGGCACAAACATTGAGTAGAAGACCAGCCTCTGATATGTGCAAGGGAGAGAAATATACAGTGTGATGTTTCAGATTGAGCAAATGCAAATTAAAGATACCGTGGGTGAGGAAGCATACTAGAGTGAAATAAAAAGGATTTTTTCAAATATCCAGGACAGAAAAGTACTGCCAGTTCTAAGTAGTGCAGGTAGCTCAGGAACACTAATAAAATTTACATGAACAGACGGAAGGTAGAGTATGGTCTATTCTTCCTTTCAAGAAAACCATCTCTGACATGCATCACTGACTGCTATCCAGGGGTGGGATTCAGCCGGTTCAGATGGGTTTGGGCGAAGTGGTTGTTAGGCTTTCGCGCAGTTCGGAGAACCTGTAAAATCAACCACCAGCTAGCCCTGCCCACCCCACCCTGCTCCAACCTGCCTTATATATTATCTCCCCTTCACCTCACAGTCCAGCTAGCCTCCATGCCTTGCCTCTGTGCATTGCCCATTCTGCTCACCAAAGGTAAGCATGCCTCCTGCTCGCCCTTCACCTCGGGTCGGGGCCCAGGGACATGGTGTTCCCTGACTCCGGCCTTGCCCCGGGGCCGCTGCTCGTTTGGAACCCATCTCGGCCAGATTGGGGAACTTGCCATTCCCCAGCTCCAGCCTTGCCCTAGACCTCCTCCCAGCATGCTGACGCCCCCCTCTGGCCTCAAACTGTGTCTGGGTTCTTCTTATCTAAAGCGCTGCAACAGAGATCTTGCAGCCATCCCTTGCCGAGGCTCGGTTGCTCGTGGAGGCACTCCATGTGGTCTCTGGGTCAGTAGCTGCTTCTCTCTGCTGCTGCTCTTGCTGGGAGAAATTTGATTTGATTTCATTTATTGCATTTCTATACCGCCCTATTCCCAGAGGGACTCAGATACAAACAAGAGGAAAAACAACGGACAAACAACTACAAACAATTTAAAAAACACTCAACAACCACACAATTTGAGCAGGGGCGGGGAACCCGTCAGCCCCAGGCCTGTCAGAACAACCAGGTTTTAAGGGCTTTGCGGAAAGCCTGAAGGGTGGTGAGGGGCCGAATCTCCACAGGGAGCTCGTTCCAGAGGGCCGGAGCAGCCACAGAGAAGGCCCTCCTCCGGGTGGTAGCCAATCGGCATTGGCCAGTAGATGGAATTCGGAGGAGTCCTAATCTGTGGGATCTAATAGGTCTGTTGGAGGTAATTGGCAGCAGGCGGTCTCTCAAGTACCCAGGTCCAATACCATGAAGGGCTTTATAAGTAATGACTAGCACCTTGAAGCATATCCGAAGACCAATAGGCAGAGTTTCTCTTGTGCAATTTAGCAGTTGTTAGCCTCTGCTTTCCTCTAAGTCCCATCCGGAAAATGCACAATACAGAAAAGCAGCATTCAACATGCACAGAAGCCATGCACATGCGTGGAAGCTGGGCATGCATGCATGCGTGGAAGCAGTGCACGCATGCGTGCATGCATGCGCACTCACATTTTTGGTGAACCGGTTGTTAAGTGGATTGAATCCCAGCACTGCTACTATGTAATCTACTTTTCAAAAGTTTGGGAAAGGAACATGTAGGACTTAGACAAGAAGCTTTCCCCAAATTGCGACAGTGATAACCCAATTTGTTTCTATGAACAGTGTTTTCTATTTTCCTTTTTGCCCAGATCTATAATTCAGCTGGAAATTGGGATAGAGTGGAGTCTTAAGGGGCCATGAAAAGAATGGAAGATGATGGGTAGCTGATGCCCCCAACATCAGTAAAAGGCTTACATGGGCTTTCAGAAGCCTAGTATCACAGATCATAACAAATACTTTTCTGTATCACTTTACTCCCATCTAATTATTCATATTTTCATTGTCCAGATGTGGTAGTCCTATTGGAAGAGATCTCAAGATTATGTTTGGATATTATTTTTACTTCTTGGAATGAAAACACAACCTGATCTTTCCAAATAAAAACCCTGACCCTAACCTTACAATTTTCTTGACTCTACTTAAAACAATATCATGATCTTGTGGGTAATATGTATCTATTAAGCAAAGGTATTTAGCAATTTAGTATTTAGGGACGTGGTGGCTCAGTGGCTAAGACGCTGAGCTTGTCGAACAGAAAGGTTGGCAGTTCGGTGGTTCGAATTCCTAATGTGGCATAATGGAGTGAGCTCCCATTGCTTGTTCCAGCTTTTGCCAACCTAGCAGTTTGAAAGCATATAAAAATGCAAGTAGAAAAATAGGGACCACCTTTGGTAGGAAGGTAACAGCATTTGGTGTGCCTTCAGCGTTTAGTCATGCTGGCCATATGACCACGGAGATGTCTTTGGACAGCGCTGGCTCTTCGGCTTAGAAATGGAGATGATCACCGCCCCCTAGAGTCGGGAACAACTAGCACAGATGTGCGAAGAGAACCTTTACCTTTACCTTTATTTAGCATCCAGACATCTATGATGGATTTTGAAGACATTGTATTGGTATTTTTTCATCTTTGACTGATCAAGATCTTTTCTGGTTCCTTCTGTAGGAATTCTGGGAATTGAAATTCCAGGATAGCAGAGGCACTTTGCATGGAAGGCTGAGTTATAAGAAACTGCATTAAAACAACTAGAGACTTAGCAGAATATAATTTGTTCTGGTAACGTGGGAATGGAGTTATTTTAGAATCTAAAAGCCTATTATATTTTAAAAATTAAAAATCCATCAACAATTCTGATGGGGTACAGGTAGAATATTTGCATGTCAATACATTCTACAGGGCTCAATACCTCTGCTTTCTGTATTGCTCTCAACAAATTGAAATGTGCAGATAAGCACAAAGGGTATAGGAGACGAAGTGCACTTGTTAGATTGTGACCTATCTCACAAATCCAATGTTTCTGTTTTCATCTTCTAATTTTCAGTTTGTTTTGGCCTGAGTCTGTGTTATGTTTGTCAATTCAATTTAAAAGATGTACACATTTTTCTGTGTACATTACAAATGTACACACAAAAATATATGCATGGTTATGCAACTTTGGACATATTTATTGTGTTAATAAAATGTATTGCAAACTTCACAAATGCAAATAGTTTAGTTTGGAAGTGAATCCTACTTTGTGTATCGATCTGAGAAGTACAACTTGTGGTCATTTTTTGATAAGTACATACTCACTGTCACAGACACAAATCTACTCATGCTGTGTCTTATACATATATTATTATCTGTATTATATTACAGTAGTTAAATCTATTATGCTAGGCCAAATAAAAGCTCCTTTGATGAATAGTCTGAAACTTGACTTCTCCAATCTATAGAAAGTATATCTGGAGAAGACTTCCATAAGATTCAAACACTTGCTTCGATGATGTATTATTATTGTAGTGATTTTGCCCCTTTTTATGGATACAGTGGCGCATTTTTCCATGCCAAACTGCATTGAAATATCAGTGCTGAATACTCGGACTGTGTTTGTCAATGATTGGATTTCTATTTCTGACTTTCCATAGAGTTTCAAATCATCCATATATAATAAATGAGAATTTTTTTCAGCTTCTTTGGCTGTTTGGTAGCCTAATTTCATTTTTTTAAGATTACTGATAGTGGGATCATGGCGATGATGAAGACAAGAGGTGAAAGTGAATCACCCTGGAAAATTCCTCGCTTGATATTAACCATTCCATAGTTCTCATTCCCTACTGCCAACTCAGTTCTCCATTGTTTCATCGCCTTTTCAATAAAGGATGTAATATTTTTGCTAATGCCAGTTGTTTCTAAGCATTTTATGATCCAACTATGTGACAGTGAGTCAAATGCCTTTTTGTAATCAATCCAGACCATATTCAAGTTCATTTTTCTGTTCTTACAATTTTCTAATATCATTTTATCAATTAGGAGCTGATCTTTTGTGCCCCTGCTCCTTCTTTTGTTGCCTTTTTGCTCTACTGGCAAGATGTTGCTTGTTTCCAAATAATCCATCATGTTATCTAAATAATGCCTGTGAGTAATTTGAAGGTTGTTGGCAAGCATGTTATTGGTCTGTAGTTTTCAGGTGTTGTTCCTTTAGTTGCATCTTTCTGAATCAAGTATGTTTTTCCAGTTGTCAACCATTCATCAATTTGGCCCTTTTGTAAAATTTCATTCAGTTGCCTGGCCAATATTGCATGTAAACTGGTCAGATATTTGAGCCAGAAACCATGTAATTGGTCCTTTCCAGGTGATGTCCAATTCTTTACCTTTTTTACTCGATTTTTGACCATCTCAGTTGTTATTTCTAATACTTGCATTTGTTTGTTGTCAATGCTTTTCTCAAAGTCATGTATCCACTTTGCTTCCTTATTGTAGTCCTTTGCATTTTTCCACAATTCTTTCCAGAATTCAACTGTGGCCTGCTTTCCTGGTTTTTCACTTTTGGTGTCACCATTCACATTAAGACTTTGATAAAAACGCCGTTGGTCTGATCAAAATTGCTGATTTTGTTTATATTGGATGATTCGTGCCTCATATCTTTCAATTTTTCTAGCTGTTGCTATTATCTGCTGTTTTACAATCTTTACAGCTTCATTGATGTTTCTTGTATCCAATCTATATCTTCTGATTAGCCGATCTATGATTTTGTTGTTTTTAAGCCGTTGCTCATGCATGTTCTTTAAGTTACTAGCATCTGCCCTTAATTTTTTGACTTTTTGTTCTAATCGGATTTTCCACTTTGGCTTTGATGCTTTTTCTGTTGTGTGACTAGGTACTTTGATTTTAATGCCTAGTTCATTAGTGACTATTACAGCTGCGCTGTACATTAACTGGTTCGTTTCCAAGATGGATCCCGATTCAATTGTTGAAAACACTGCATTAACCATTTTCATTATAGGGGCCAAAATTTTCTTAGGCAGAGTTTTTAGTGATGGTAAACGTTGCCTTTCCTCATTAAGCAGAAAATGCTCCATGATCTTATCCTTCAATTCTTTTTGTTTTTGATTTAGTTCATCAGTTGGTTCAGTGATAACTGGTTCTAGTGGTGGTGGTGGTATTTCCTCCCTGAGAGCTTCTTCTGGGAGTTCTACTATAATGTCTTTAGTTGTGTCTTGAATATCAGTTATTTCCGCTTGTGATATTGTTTTTTTGGTTTTGCAATTTGCCTGAATTTCCTCAAGTTCAACTTCACTAAACACTTTATTCCGTATTAAAAAATCACCTTTGATCTGCTAGTCGATGTTCACTAACATTTGAGTCTGGATATTGTTGTTTCCATAATTCATACATTTGCTTTAAATAACCTCTTTTTTCTGGCTCTGAGTTGTAGTAACAGGCCATTATGGCACGGTTTTCATCTGCACTATATTTTGTCGTTTTGTTGGCTGGTCCACTTGTAGCCCACTTGTCGATGGATGTCCAGGGACCCCAACATCCGCCGCGGCCCTTGTTAACCTGCGCGATGACCGAAGCGGTATAAAATTTTTATTTGTTTCTTTCACCATATTGTATGGGTTGGCGGGTTTTTTTATGGGGCCAGTTGCCAACCTGACCCCAACCCTCCTCCTTTCTCATCCGGGCTTGGGACCGGCAACGGCGGAGTTGTTGTTGTTGTTGTTGTTGTTGTTATTATACAATTGTATCACAGCGGCTAGTTGTTTCACCAGATTTAGCATTGGTTACTAGTCGGGCCCCACCCAGGGGCCTAGGACGTTGTAATGTATTTTCGTAATATGCGTGCAGATCCAAGCAGTGTGGCTTTTTGCATTTGACTGATGGTGATTTTGTCAATTTTTAACTGTTTTAAATGTAATTCCAGTGCTTTTGGAATAGCACCCAGTGTGCCAATTACCACTGGAATTACCACTGCTGGTTTGTGCCATAGTCGTTGAATTTCAATTTTTAAGTCCTGGTATTTTGCGATTTTTTCATGTTCCTTCTCAGCGACCCTGCTATCACCTGGTATTGCAATGTCTATGATTGTGACCTTATTTTTCTCAACCAGTGTGATGTGTGGTGTATTATGTGCCAGTATTTTGTCTGTTTGTATCCGAAAATCCCACAAGATCTTGACCATCTGATTTTCAGGCTGATGTTTCCACCAGTTTGTTGCTGTTTTAATATTATAATTTTTGCACAAATTCCAATGGATCATTTGTGCTACTGAATTGTGCCGCAATTTATGATCAGTGTGTGCGATTTTTTTACAGCAGCTGAGTATGTGATCAACAGTTTCATCAGCTTCTTTGCAAAGTCTGCATTTGGCATCATCAGAGGATTTTTCGATTTTGGCCTTAATGGCATTTGTGCGGATAGCTTGTTCTTGCGCAGCCAGGATTAGTGACTCTGTTTCTTTCTTTAATGTACCTGTTGTTAACCATAACCAAGTTTGTTCACTGTCCACTTTATCTTTTATTTTTTCCAGAAATTGGCCATGCAGTGCTTTGTTCTGCCAACTCTCCATTCTTGATTTTATCACATCTTTTCTGTATTCTTGTTTTGTCTGTTGGGCCTTCAGTAGATTTTTGTTCTTTACTTCGATTAATAGATGTTCTTGACTTTCCTTTAAATAATCAGCCAGTGCATGTTTTTCTTCTTCAACTGTTTGCTTCACTTGTAATAATCCTCTGCCACCTGATTTTCAGGGCAGGTATAATCTATCAGTATCACCACGTGGATGTAAACTGTAGTGCATTGTCATTAGTTTCCTGGTTTCATTAGTTTCCTGGTTGTTGTTGTTGTTGTTATTATATAGTTTATTCATTAAGCATGAAACTCAGCCAATTGAACATTCAAAAATGCATTACAAATACCAGTGACTGGTGCTAATGGTTGATACGGGTTGCTACCAGTGTCCTAGGTATCAACCAAGTATCTTCTTAAAATATAAGATGTTCCGAGTAGCACAGTTTTTTGCAGTTCCGCTGGTGTTATTGCAAGAAGCTGCAGTTTGCTGATTTATCTTGTAAAATTCTTGGACATGGTGCCAAGTGCCCCAATGACAATGGGCATCACTGTTACATGCTTCATCCATAGCCGTGTAGTTTCGATAGCCAAGTCGCGATATTTCATTATTTTTTCTAGTTCTTTTTCTCCGACTCTGGCATCTCCAGGAACAGCGATATCAATAAACTGTACACTTCGGCCCTCTACAACTGTGATATCTGGCTTGTGCTCCAAATGACAACCCGTTTGTATTCAAAAGTCCCACAACAACTTCACCTTCTCATTTTCAATAACTTTTTCCACTTTATGTTCCCATGACTTTCTGGATACAGGTAAATCATATTTTTTACATATATTACAGTAGTTAAATCTATTATGCTAGGCCAAATGAAAGTTCTTTTGATGAATAGTCTGAAACTTGACTTGTCCAATCTATAGAAAGTATATCTGGGGAAGACTTCCATAAGACTCAAAGACTTGCTTCGATGATGATAATGATGATGATGATGATGATGAAAGACAAGTACATATTTCAGCTAACTTACTCTGAATCTTATTTTGTGATTTCATAACATCATCAATGATGAATAATACCACAAATTCCATTAATTATAAGAAAACAAATAAGCTGTTTTTGACTAATAGGCATCTCATTTATCATCTTAGGTCTGCTGATCTGTCACCTATCAAATTCCAATATGATGTCTTTTCCAGCATTTTATCCACAAACAGAGGAGCGGTTATGGCAACAAAACCTTGTTTCTGGCGGAAAGGAAACAAGGGTTGGGGGGGGGGGGGAGCAAAGGTTGGTGATGGCACCATGCTGCCATCTACTGCCTAAAGGACTCCATTACATTTTCATGTTAAGACGGAGATGGAACAGAAATTATTTCTCCACAAGTATTACATTAAAAATGCTCTAACCACGAAATTGGCTCAGATCTACTTCAGGGAAGACCTTGCTGCGCTAGAGGGACATGAAGATTTCATAGAGTCCAGGTCTCTGCCAGATCCACCCCAGATGGAACTAATCTGTTAGGAAAGAAAATTATCTCTGAATAACTCCTCCCTGCCCATTCCAAACCCACAGAATTGGCACAGAAGGATTCCGTGATCAGTAGAGTAGAGTAGAGTAGAGTAGAGTAGAGTAGAGTAGAGTAGAATAGAATAGAATAGAATAGAATAGAATAGAATAGAATAGAATAGAATAGAATAGAATAGAATAGAATAGAATAGAATAGAATAGAATAGAATTCTTTATTGGCCAAGTGTGATTGGACACACAAGGAATTTGTTTTTGGTGCATATGCTCTCAGTGGACATAAAAAGACAAGATACATTCGTCAAGAATCATAAGGTACAACATTTATTGATAGCCATAGGCAGAGGTGGACATCACATAATGTAACAACTGGTTCGCCCAGCACCGGAAATGTGAGCGTGCAAGTATGCACACCGGCTTCGCTCACGTGTACCCCTTCTGCACATGCATGCGGCCTTCCACACATGCGTGCAGCTTCAAAAACACGACGATATAGGATGGGATAGCTCTGGAGAGGGTGAACCGGAACTACCGGTTCGCCAAAACTGGTCCGAACTGGCAGCAACCCGCCTCTTACCCACAGAAACTGGTTCGGACTGGTTTGGCTGAACCGCTAGTGGTTTGGCGGCCTGGGTTATTGGAACTGCGCAATCAGTTCTTCTACGGGGACACCATCTTGATTTTCAGTTTTGCGCATGCACAGAACAATTGTAATTGCACAAATTTAATTTTTCCTTTTTAAACATTTTATGCATGCACAGGCCTATTTTTGTGCAACTGTGCAATTTTTTTGCATGCACTGAACCAGCAGTAATGCCGGGAGCAATCCACCCTTCCACAGAAACCCACAGAATTGTCACAGAAGTATTCCGTGATCATATTAAAATATTAAAAGCCAGAAGGCCAACAGAACCAGGAAGACTGCCCTCCTTCTTATCTCCAAAGATCATCTACAAGATATGACCAGTGTAGTCTCCATGCTGAACCTCCCTCTGAAATCTGATCTCATAGATTCACATAATCCACTTTTTCAGTTGCCATCCACAAGGGAGGATAGAAACTGGTCCAAAGTTGTCCAAAATAATCCAATCAAGTCAGATTTCCTGAGCATTGGTAGTACCACAGCGAATGGGAACACCCCCAAAGAAGCATTAATTACCGCTTGGATATATTCTCCTGTAATTTTGTAGAATGCCTTAACTAGCCGGGAGGAACAGCAACCCAGCTGAGAAGTAATGGAGCTGACACTTCAGAGAGCCTTAATCATTTCCTCAGGACTCAAATGGTGGCTGATTTCACAAGAAAATCCTCAGTCAGCTAAAGTCCAAGGGAGCTCAGATCTGGGTGGCTTATGAAACGTTATGAGAATTCTTCACAGCAGACCTTCAAAATCTTTTTGATAATCCTGATTATACAAGAAAATTCACACATTGAGAGCAGCCTCCATCCAGAGCAGCAGCATCTGTTAAACTTGTTCTAAGGCCTAGAGGGAATATCTTCATTCATTTATTCTTTTGTAAATGCAAATTTACAAAAAAAGGAAAAAAAGGCTTTATAAGAAAGTGTGGGTGACAAAGAAGAAACAAAATGCTTTGGGCAAATTGTCTAGAAGGAGACACAAATGATTGATCTGAGATCTATTTGCTCCTTGGTTTGAGACATGTAGCTGATCAGCTGCTGTTTAGTACTAATCTGCTCAGCTGGAATCCATGAGCAATAGTCTTGCACTCATAAGGACGTTCAAGCACTTTGATGGAGAAAGACAAGCTTTTGTTAACCTCCAAAGTTTAAGTTCTTCTAAATATTAATTAAAAATCTAACCAGACATGACAAAGCATGCTTAATTATTAGGATCTAGGCACAGTTTACTAAAAGGTTACGAACAAGAATGCTGAATTATAGGCATTTAGTACAAGCTGCAAGGATAAAACAATTGCAAAACATATGCCACATTACAAAGCAGTTGTTAGCTTTTCGCACTTGCATCCTGGCATTGCAAGTCATGTTTTGTCATTTGTACCCCTTCTACCCACCCCACTACCCAATGCCTATGTGCAGCATCCCTGAAATTGGAATTCAGAATAACAGAATAACAGAATTGGAAGGGACCTTGCAGTTCTTCTGGTCCAGGGGTCAGCAATCCGTGCCTATGGAGCCACATGTGGCTTTTTAATCCCTCTCTTGTAGCTCCCTGTTGCCGACCACAATATTGAGAGAAGCTTCCCGTTGAGGGGGGGGAACCAGGGTGTGCCAGGAGGAGATTCTATGGCAAGGGGAGGGTTTTCCGGTCAGCTCTAACTGGGCTTCCAGTTAGGACAGGTAGAAGAAAAAGGACGTTGTGCTAGGAGGAGACTCGATGTTGGGGAAACCGGACTTCAAGTCAGCTCCAGAATTGAACAGGGGGGCTTCCAGTTAGGACCTTTGTGGCTCTTTGAGTGCTTAAGGTTGCTGACTCCTGTTCTAGTCCAACCCCCTAAATAGGCTGAAAAGCCTATACCATTTCAAACAAATGGTTGTCCAATCCCTTGGACCTCCCATATTGGAGCACCACAACCTCTGGAGGCAAATTGTTCCAATTGATTAATTGTTGTAACTATCAGGAAATTTATCCTTAGTTTTAGATTGCTTCTTTCTTTGATTGTGGGTGCTTCATCACTATAGAGGTTTTTAAGAAAAGACTGGACAGCCAATTGTCTCAAATAGTATAGGGCCTCCTGCCTCCTGGACTAGAAGATGGACTAGAAGATGTCCAATGTCCCTTCCAGCTCTATTCTGATTGCTTGATCACAGCTCCTTTTAATGAAAAGAAGGACTAGGGTGACATGATAGCAGTGTTCCGATATCTCAGGGGTTGCCACAAAGAAGAGGCATTCTCTTTTCCAAATAAGCTATTTTCCAAAGCACCTGAGGGTAGAACAAGAAGCATTGGGTATAAACTAATCAAGGAGAGAAGCAACTTAGAACTAAGAAGAACTTTCCTGACAGTTAGAACAAATAACCAGTGGAACAACTTTCCTCGAGAAGTTGTGAATGCTCCAATACTGGAAGTTTTTAAGAAGAGATTGGACAACAATTTGTCTGAAATGGAATAGGGTTTCCTGCCTGAGCAGGGGGTTGGACTAGAAGACCTCCAATTTTTTTTTCATTTTGTTTAATCCCTCACAAAGCCAACCTGAAAAATGAAGTAGTAGTACTCTACAGTTGTGAATACAGTTCATTCATTTAATAGTTATCTGCTTCATAAAGAAAAGAATCATATCTTTTCCCTGCCAATTAAATTCCCAATATAACTCTATATTTCTATGGGCATAAGAATAAAATAACAATTAACTTATATTAATTGGTTTTATTTTAGTCCCATGCTAATGCTGCTATTCTCAGCCTCCTGATTAGAACTCTCGGCCTCTGTTGACTTGAAAAAAGGTTAATTAACTCATCAGAGAGGGAATCCTCAGGTGGATTTTGAGTCCTTGCAACACAGATCAAGCTTCCATATAGATAGATGATCTGCTATGGGCTATTTACTGAACCGGTTGGATAACGTGCACATAAGGAAATGGTTTCACATGTTAAAAAGGCAACTGTATTTTCTCTATGCTCAGATTTCATATAGACACTCTCACACAAAACACAGATACAAATTGTATATATGTATATATTGCTTGGGTTTTCTATTCATCCAGTTATTATTAAGCAATAAAATGTTAAACCTTCTATAGCAGCACAATTTACATACAGGGTGGGGTTCATACAATATACTAAGCTACATTGCAATTTATTTGGTTTAGAATGAAGTATGTTAGCTGCTGGGGTATGTAATTAAGAAAATGTGTAATTAAGAAATATGTGTGTATAATACAAGCCCAAGTAATTGTGATTCTTTTTTAAAAAAAAAAACACAACCCACAATTAAGGATGGTGTGAACCCAACTGCTGACCTTATTTGCTTGCTTTTTTTCTATAATGTTTGGCACGTGCTGGATTTTCTGTTGAAAAGAATCATAAAATGTATTTAATTTGATCCAAAGAAGGTCACTTTCATGGCACATTAAAGGCAAACTAATTTTATATTTCTCTTTCTCTTTTGCTTATATCATAGTTTGTTTTAATCATGATTTGTTGAATAAGACACAGTCCATCTAGCAGATAAATATTTTGTTTGTTCCCTCTCTTCTGTTGCTCTTGTTTGATCATTTAAGCCAGAGGTGGGGAACTATGGCCCTTTTATGATTTGTGGACTTCAAATGACCTGGCCCAGGAATTCTGGGAGTTGAAGTTGACTAGTCATAAAGGGGACATAGTTTCCCACCACTGGTCTAGGGGTACTGGTCTAAGGCACCATCTAAAAACAAGCTGGGAATAATTAAGAAAACTACACATAAAACCTAAATAATCTTTACATATAATGTAACTAACAAATCACACAATCCTTAATCCCTCCTCCAACTGGCTAGAAAATTCTGGGAGTTGAATTCACATATCTTAATCACCGGGTTAAAATAATACAGTAATTAACCCAAAGTTATTTACCAGATTTCTATGGCTGAGGGTGGATTGGATCCTCAACCCTCCCAACTTTTTAATCATTACACCACACTGATCGCCATGTACTACACTACTCTACCTAAACCATGAATTGTTGATAAACATCATCACAATTTTTTAAATGTGAGGCATGATTTTCAAATCATACTCTATAGGAGATCCAATTTTACCAATTAGAGCCAGTCTGGTGTGGTGATTAAAGTGCTGAGCTGGAGACCATGAGTTCTAGTCTTCCCCTAGGCATGAAAGCTAGTATGGAGAGAAGCGATTTTGAGGCAATTATTCTGTCTCACCCCAACTTACCTAACAGACTTGTTGCTATAAAGTAAAACAGGAAGTGGAAGCATAATATACAATCTCTTTGCCAAGGTTTAAAAATGACTGTGCTGCTTAAACCCTATAAAATAATAGAGAGATAGGTAAATCCATAACAGCATCTGTGAGGACATGGGGATTAAAAAATTACTTTAGATACTTTTTATATAATGATTGTGAGTTCCATTTTGACTTTTTTGCCCTGTTCGATGCCAATTGGATTTCTAAAAACACGTTATAGAAATAGATAGTGATTGTCAAGTTTTGTGCACCCCAGAACTGGTAGCTTTGGTTAGCCAGTTCTCAAAAGCTTAATACAATTCAATTTACAGAAACATTATTTAAATGCAGTTTCAAAAGGATGGTCTACATTACACACAGTTACAATAATATTCCAAAATTAGTATATGGAAGCAGTCTCCAACGTTTTTGGTCAATGGATATAGTTAGCCTTTTTAGCCTGCCCACTTGCCCCCTGATGAGAGTGGCCAGTGTCAAAAATCTTACCTCCCTGAAAACAAGCTGGAGATACCCTTCTCTGCTCCTAACTTGCCAGGATCCTCTCAGCAAACCTCCATTAATTTCTACCTTTATTCCTACATCTGAAACACACTTTCAAAGAAAACACCCTTCTTTTATTTTCCACTAAGAATATATATGGGGGCTAGATAGGGCCCAGGCATATCATTATAAATAAAGATGATGCTGAGGTTAATAATTGTTTGTTTGTTTGTTTGTTTGTTTGTTTGTTGGATTTATACGCAGCCCTTCTCCCAAAGGACTCAGGGTGGCGTACAACATTTTTAAAAAAGCACATATTACAAAAGTTGAAAGGGAAATTAAATAAGAGTATCCAAAAACAAACCCAATTAATATTAACAATAACATTTTAAAAATTAGATTAAAATTAACAATTAAATCAATCATTTATTTTATTTTGTTCAGGCCAGGCCGGCTTGCTGGAAAAGCCAACTTTTTAGGGCGCGTCGGAAGGACCAGAGGTCGGGGATTATACGAAGCTCAAGGGGTAGCTCATTCCAGAGGGAAGGCGCTCCCACAGAGAAGGCTCTCCCCCTGGGGGTCGCTAGCTGACACTGTCTGGCCGACAGCACCCTGAGGAGACCAACTCTGTGGGATCGCACTGGATGGTGGGAGGCTACCCCACCATCCGGTGGCAGTAGGTGGTCTCGCAGGTACCCTGGGCCTAAGCCATGGAGCGCTTTAAAGGTTATAAGTAGTACCTTGAATCATGCCCGGAAAACAATCGGCAACCAGTGCAGGCCGCCTAAAAGGGGTGTAACATGGGACCACCTAGGTACCCCCATGATAACCCACACGGCTGCATTCTGGACCAGCTGAAGCCTCCAGGTGCTCTTCAAGGGCAGCCCCATATAGAGAGTGTTGCAGTAGTCCAGGCGAGAAAGGACGAGGGTATGAGTGACTGTGCACAGAGCATCCCGATCCAGGAAGGGGCACAACTGACGTACCAGGCAAACCTGGTAAAAGCAGTGACGTGCAGTGAGGGATACCGTTGGTGAGGCAAGAGCGCGGCAGCGGCGAGAAGCAACGTCCCCGCCGCTGTGTCTGACAGGCGTCTCTCGTTTATGATGGACATAAACGCGAGATGCCTGTCGGACACAGCGGTGGGGGTGTTGCTTCTCGCCGCTGCCGTGCTCTGCCGCCTCACCCCCCCGCCTCCTCCGTCCCCGCTGACATTCTTGGGAGCAGGTCGGGTGGCTGGCTGGCTGGGAGGAGAAGAGCAGTGAGTCTTTGTGCCGGCTGGCCGTCCAGGCAGGAAGCAGGTCGGGTGGGGGTGGCTGGCTGGCTGGCTGGGAGGAGAAGAGCGGTGAGTCTTTGTGCCGGCCGGCCGGCCGGCCAAGCAGGGAGCAGGTCGGGTGGGGGTGGGTGGCTGGCTGGCTGGGAGAAGAGCGGGGATTCCCTCCCCAGTCAGCCACAAGGGCTCACCACTCTTCTCCTCCTCCTCCTCCTCGTCCTCCCTGCTCGGTGCTGGGCTGGCTGCAGAAGAAATGGCGGCTGGTGAAATAAAAACCTCTCCAGAATCACCCTTGCACTTGCGCAGTCGCTCAAGTGCAAGACATGATTCGCTGCTCCCAGATCAGGAGGCGGGAGAATCAGTGCCTCTTTTGCATATTAAATCTTTTGCTTTTTAACTCCGCCTTAACTTTTAAAAGGCGAAAAATTCCTTAAGCAAAAGAGGCCCCAAGTTCTCTGGCCTCCTCCTAGTTAACACTGAGAGCAGACACCAAGCCACTGTGACTTGAAATCTGGTAGCAACTATCCTGGCTTTAATTCATTTAAAAAAAAATATTTAAAACTCTTTCTTTTCTCTCAGGAGACTGGGGAGGCTCCGCCTCCCTTGCCTCTAGTGACTGCATGTCCCTGGGTAAAAGCCCCCCCCTGGTCATGGCCGTCAGGTGTTCTTCTAAACTAAGCTGCATATCCAGGAGGACTCCCAGATTGCAGGCCCTCTCTGAGGGGGCTAAAATTTCTCTCTCTATCATCAAAGATGGAACAAGATGCACAATTTACTTTGCAACCAGCCAACTTCCCATTTACTTCTTTATAGTAATTTAAAAAAAAAAAAGTCAGATGATGGTGGGGAGCCTAGGAGATACTAGATGCCAGATCTATAAATTATACTCTATCCTTCTGCATTTTCTAGAATTTAATTCTCATAATTTAAGCCAAAGTACATGGCTTAATTCTACAATCACATTTTCCCACCTGGTATCTCTAAAAGGATGACTTACAAAAACATGCCGATTTATCCAAAATGCCATGTCTGGATTTACTCCCAGAAAAACCCTTGGAACAGCATGGCTACATGGAGGTTTGGCATAATCCAGAGAGAAAGAGAACATTTTGCATTTATGATTTTGGCAAGGCCCTACCTCCAATTATTTTAAATTATTTTGTCCCAGAGCTGTCATAAGCCCTAATCTTTCACCATACTGATTGGGAACTGTCCTCCAAAATACTGTATTTTAATGATATCAAATCTGGCAAAGCTGCTCTGCGCTAAATATAAGGTTAGTGCCCAATTTGGTGCCCTGTTGGTGCCAAATTTTGCGAGATTTCTTTGCAGCCTATGCAGAGGATGCCAAGAGGATGGCATTGCTGCCTGCAGCAACTTTCTCTCCTAGTTATGAGGCTTGCTTGCTGAAGACAATATTTCTTTTTTGGGCATACAATGGTTAATCATTAAATGCAGCAGGGAGAAAAAGGTGTATGAACTGACAGTGATCTTTGCTCTTAGATTCCCCCACCTACATTTTTCTAATTATAGGGGGGAAAAACAACTGATCAGCAACAAGGAAAAGAGAGACAGAAGGAACTTCTGACAAGTTCCTGACAAGACAAAAGGAGTGAAAAGAGCTGATGTGGTTCCCATCTTCAAAAAAGGAAAAATATAGATCTAGGAAACTACAGACCTATCAGCCTGACCTCAATACCAGGAAAGATTCTGGAAAAGATAATCACGCAACAAATCAGTGAACACCTAGAAGTAAACAAAGTAATAGCCAAAAGCCAACATGGGTTTGTCAAAAACAGAACATGCCAGACTAATCTTATTGCATTCTTTGACAAAGTGACAAAATTAGTGGACCAGAAGAATGCTGTCCATATAGTTTATTTGGACTTCCGTGAGCCATTTGATAAGGTAGACCATAACCTACTACTAGATAAAGTGGAAGAATGTGGGTTAGACAGCATCACCACCAGATGAATTCGTAACTGGCTGATCAACCACACTCAACCTGTAGTCCTCAATGGAACTGCATCTACGTGGAGGGAGGTATGCAGTGGAGTACCTCAAGGCTCTGTTTTAGGCCCAGTACTCTTCGACATCCTCATCAATGATTTGGATGAGGGAATAAATGGAGAACTCATCAAATTTGCAGATGACACCAAGCTGGCAAGAATAGCCAACACTCCAGAAGATAGGCTTAAGATACAGAAGGATCTTGACAAACTTGAACATTGTCGCCATGTGACATATTGTGACTTTCCCTGGGGTGGGCGTGGCCAACACATACACATCTGGCCCTCGGACTGCGAGTTTGACACCTCTGTCTTAGAGTGAACCCTGGCTCCCATTTTCACTACATCAGTCAGCCATCAACTGCAAGGGATTGGTAGCACAGGGAAAGGATAAGAAGAAAAAGGCTCTGGCATCTAACCAAGTTCTTTATCCCATGAAGAATTGAAGCAGGCCATCCTTTTCAACAACCCCTTTGTAATATCTTGAAACAAAGCTGGTTAATTAAGTTAATTGCCTGTGGATATAGGTATCTCTACCAGCAAGCCTTCAATGATAGCACACCAGGATACATTTCTTCTGAGTTTGCCAGATTAAACTTTGCAAGTAGGTGTGCTTGGGTGTCCACTAGGAGGGGCCCATCACTTTGTGATGCAAATGATATTAATTATGTACTGTACAGTCGACACCAATCACATCATTTGAATCATTTCACTGATGAATCATGTGATGTTATTCAGGTATCAAGCGACGGCTGTGCGTAGTAATATTGCAACTGAAGTCAGTCTGATTTTCAGATAGTTACAGCAGCCTTCCCCAGTTTCTGCCCTCTCTCCCCAGGTATAGCCTTCAATGGCAACATTATAGTTACCACAAACCACATCAGAGGTGGGTTCCTACAGGTTCACATTGGTTCGGTGGAATCGGTGGTGGAAATGGCGACTGGGTCTCTGAACCGGTAGGGACAGCATGCCAGCCATGCCCTCAAACCGGTTCCCTGGTCACTGCAACATCTTCTTTTGACCTTTTTAAAAATTCTGCACATGCACAGATCTATTTATAGGCAACTGTACATGCAAAATCACACGCACACCAAATTGGCAACAATGCCAGAAGAAACCCACTCCTGAATTATTATTGTCAATCCGTTATTGCCAATCCGTTCAGCAGTCGGTTTCACATTTTGTTACCACCGGTTCACCCTGTGCACGCCCTCTCACTAGGCAGGCAGGCGTGCCCCTTCCACACATGCACCCAGCCTACCACACATGTGCTTTGCTCGCATGCAAATGATATTCCATGCATGCACCCAGCCTCAAAAATGTGCCTAAATAGGATGGCATAGAGCCGTGGCAGGGGGGGGACTTGTGATTTCCGCTACCGGTTTGGGCAAACTGGTCCAAACCAGCTGAATACCACCTTTGAATCCATTGCCTTGCTTTTTAAAAAGACCACCAGCATCATTGGGAAGAAACTGTACAAGGTAGAGGTCTGCAAACTTGGCGACTTTAAGACTTGTGGACTTCAACTCTCAGAATTCTTCAGTCAGCTGGAGAATTTTGCGAGTTGAAGTCCACAAGTCTTAAAGTCGCCACGTTTGAAGACGTCTGGTATAAGCCGTGTATCCCAGGACAGATAGGGCTCTATCCTAGGTATCAGGGCTTTGCAGCTTGTAACAGTACAGATCTTTGAAAGTCAAAATCTCCTCTGAAGAAGCAAAAAAAAAAAAAAAAAAAAAAAAGTCAGGAAGTCACTAATTGTAGTCAATTTGTTTAGAGCAGTTTCTCAACTTTGGCAATTTTAAATTGAGTAGATTTTGTTTCCCAGAATTCCCCAAAGCTGGCTAGGGATTCTGGGAATTGAAGTCCATCCATCTTAAAGTTGCCAAACTTAATACAGGTAGTCCTCAACTTATGACCACAATTGAGGAAACCCAAATTTATGTGGGGGTTTTTTTGCTTCTTCAGAAGGGCTCCTGACTTGCAAAGACCTGCACTGTTTCATGCTGCAAAGCCTTGATCCAAAAAAGTGCTTTGCTAAATGAAAGCAACTGTACCTGTCCTCTACATCACCCACCGTTTTACTCAAAATCAGAATTTCTTAGTTGAGCATAATGAAAAAAAAATCTTCATCAAGCAACTGTCACAAAAATCGGGTTGCTCCTGCATTTAAAGTCAAGGCCACCAGATGGCATTAGGAAAAGAGCCTGGAGTTCTGTTGAATGTTGTGTTGTGTAGTGTATTTCCCAGATGGGAGGTTAAAAAAAGGAAAATATGAAACTGAATTTGCAAATCAAGGAAACAAAAGAGTATTTGGCCTCAAAAGGACAAATTAATCAGGAAATAGAAATCAATGAATGAATGGCATCTTCAAACAAATAAATTTATTTATTTGTCATATTTAAGAACCACCCATCTCTCAGAGAGGGCATCTGGGCTGTGTACAATAAAATATTTGAACATAAAAACAACATGTAAAATTCAAGAGAGGCAAGGGTTTAGCGTTTTCTTGAAACACAGAACATTAGTCATGTGTTGCACCGGAAAAAAATGGGAAAGGCAGCTGGATTCTGTCTGCTGTGTGTTGTTGGTTCCATTACCATTGCAAGCATTACAGGTTTTCCACTGGGTTTGCCAACAAAGACTTTTGTGTGGCTTTTTAAAAACTCTTTTTTACTCCTTGTATTATTTCTTGCAGAAGCCCAAATGTCATTCTATCCAGTCAGTGCTCGGAGGGCCGCTGTCATGCAGTTCCTTTTCAGTGGATCATTGTGCAACACAGCAGTTTCTTATGACCCTTGCTTGGGAGGGAGCAGCAATCTGTTGCCCCCTCCATTCCAGCTTTAGCAACACTACATTTCACAATGATAACTGCATGCTCTCCATAGCCATCTTCAAGAACTGAGAGACATGAGGTCAGAACTTGCATTGCAGAACCAGGACTGAACTTTTCTCCTGGTACCATGTAGATGTAATCACACTTCTTTGCGTTAAGAGCTCCAATATCCCAACTGCTTGTTGTTCCAGGGGTGTCTGCAGGAGGTCATAAAAGTCACGATGGCAACTGTGATCACGACTGAAGCTCTGATCTTTTCAATGTGTGTTAATACACATAGATGATTCTGACTGATTCTGTGCCATAAATTCATTTTCAACTCCATGGAGTTGAAATATGCAGTTGACTACCCCAAGGCTCTGTTTTAGGCCCAGTACCAGGTGTTGAGGATTCAGTAAATCCTCCAGTTACGACCGGGAGGCCAGCAACAGTCCAGGCTGCGCCCTGATTGGCTGAGGCGCAGCGTAGCCTGTTGCTAGCCAGCCGGGCCAATCTGATTGGCCAGGGTACTGCGTCAGCAGTTGCCAGACGCTCCTAGGCTGCCCATTGGTCCATCTATTCTACTAGCTTATATAAATACCTTGGCGCGGAAAAGATACTTTTGAATCACTGTCAAACATCTCACGAATAAACCTGTTGTTGCTGTTGAAGTCCTGGCTCTCGTGTCGTCTCTACCCTCAATGCATTAAACTGACGACGAAGGTGGGATACAGCGATTCCTGATTACAGAGCCTAGGACAGAGCGAGAAGAAATTCAGCCATAGCCGCTCAAGCCGCGTCAAACCGCCGGTGCGGCGATCCGCTGACTTTTTTTTCTCTGCACTCCCGTTCTTTCCTCTCTCTCTTGCCTACCGATCTGAGAGATCTCCTGCGGCGAACATGGCATCCGCCTTACCGCCCTTCGCTCCCTTCGGGACTGCTGGCGAAACCTGGGAAGGTTTCATGGAGCGCTTCGAGTGCTACCTTATAGCCTCGAAGAACCACAACCTACCCCAGGAAGAAAAATGCAGTTTCTTCCTGAGTTGCTGCGGGCTTGCGATGTTCGCGTCCACCAAAGCCTTAGCCTCTCTGCGACCGGTGTACTAGCTCACCTGTTAATGTCCAAGCTGAAGAACCACTACGCCCCATCGTCATCCTGCATCGCTCGACGTTACGCGTTACGCCGGTGTGTCCAGAAACCGGCGGAAAGCATCAGCCAGTTTCTGGAGTCGCTCCGCGTAACGGCGATCCAGTGTGACTTCCGCGACCTGGACGAGAACCTCGTCGAACAGTTCGTCTGTGGGGTAAAGGACATTCACTTACGAAGCCGCCTCCTGCGGCACCCCAACATCACCATGCAACAGGCCATGGAAGCTGCCAGAGCAGCCGAGCTCTCTGAGCAGTCCACAGCCGATATGCAATGCCTGCAGCCCCTTCTGCCGCCTCCTCCAGCGCTTCCTGTGTGCCCTCCGCCTGTCGCTCAAGACTGCCTCATTGACGAGCTGGTGCCACTCGAAGACCCCAGCTCTGAGCAAGTTGGCCAGCTCCGGGCCCAGCCTAGGTGACCACCACCTCTGCCAGCTGCCCCTGCCACATCTGGGTGTGTGGGCTGCGGTGGCCGCCATGCCCGCATGGCTTTCCCCTTCAAGGGCACAGTTTGCCGCCATTGCGGCAAGAAGGGCCACATTGCCCAGGTCTGGCGCGCCTCCCTGCCTGCGCCTTCCTTCCTACAGCAGCCTGCCGCACCTCAACCGCAGCTGCGCCGCCACGGCCCGCTAGGTGGGCTGAAGACTGTCACACCGCTTACCAGCCTGATGTCGTCGGGGAGACGGTCAGCCAGGCATCCGCCGGGGCCCGGAAAGTTTCCGCCGCACTCTAGCTGGAAGGTCAGCCCTGCCGAATGGAGGTGGACTCTGGCTCCTCCCACTCCCTGCTCTCCTGGGCCACCTTCTCCCTCCTGTGTCCCCACGTCTCCTGTGCCCAGCTGCAACCCGTGGACATCTCCCTCAGGGACTACCAGGGGACTCTTATTCCCACCCCGGGGTCTTTTCCCATTTGGGTGGACTATGGGGACTTTCACGGCCGTTTGCCTATTCTTATTGTCAAAAACTCCCTGCCTGCTTTATTGGGGCTTGATTGGTTCCCTGCCCTGGGGCTGTCTATTGGGGGTGTGCATAGGGTGGTTCCCTCCTCCCTGGAAGATGTCCTTACAGAATTCTCTGACATTTTCGATGGCCAGCTGGGTTCTTACAAGGGCACCCCTATTTCCCTAAACCTCGACCCCCAGGTTGTTCCAATTCGGCTGAAGGCTCGCAGGGTGCCTTTTGCCTTGAGGGCCAAGGTTGATGCCGAGCTTGATAAGCTTCTGGCGCAGGGCGTACTCGAACCCGTCGACCACTCGTGATGGGAGACCCCGACTGTGGTCCCTGTCAAGCCAGATGGGTCGGTGAGGATCTGCGCCGACTACAAGTCGACTATCAACCTTGCCCTCCAGGCAAATCCCTATCCAGTCCCTGTCGTGCAGCACCTGCTCCATTCCCTGGGGCGGGGCTGCACATTTGCAAAACTGGATATGGCGCAGGCCTACCAACAGCTCCCGATGGATGATGATGCGGCGGCCGCCCAAACCATCGTCACCCATCGTGGGGCTTTTCGTTGCCGCCGCCTCCAATTTGGCATTTCCGTGGCCCTGGGGATCTTCCAGAGCCTCATGGAACGGCTGCTCCATGGGCTCCCTGGCATGGTCCCGTATTTCGATGACGTTCTGATCGCTGCTTCCAGCTGCTCAGAACTCATTGAAATGCTTAGGAAGGTCCTCCTTCGTTTTAGGGGCGCGGGTTTAAAACTCAAACGCAGCAAATGCTCGTTTGCTGTTCCTAGGGTGGATTTCTTGGGCTTCTTGATTGACTCCCAAGGTATCCACCCTACACCTGCTAAGGTGGCAGCCATCAGAAACGCCCCCACTCCCTCCTCTAAGGCGGAATTACAGGCGTTCCTGGGGCTTTTGAATTTTTACGCGCCATTCATGCCGCACAAAGCATCACTAGTCGAGCCGCTGCATTGGTTGCTCGACCGATCCGTGGCCTGGGACTGGGGCATGCGCTTCGCGGCTGGTGGGTTCCTGCCAGTTCTAACCTCTTCTATAGAAGAGGTTCCACAAATCTACAGTGCCATTTAGAACCAGTTCCAGCTCCCTCCCCCCGCCCATCTGCACATCATCAAGATGAAGAGCGAGAGGATGAATTCTGGGAGTTGAAGTCCACAAGTCTTAAAGCTGTCAAGTTTGAACACCCCTGGGTTTTTTTTCTAAAGGGTTAGGGGTGCAACTTGTAACTTGACAGCTTTAAGACTTGCGTGCTTCAATGCTAGAGTTTCTGAGCCAACATATGGTTGCTAAGCAAGAGTGTGGTTAAGTGAGTTTCACCACATTTTACAAGTTGGCCATGCCCACCAAGTCACATGGCCAGAAAGTCACTCCCTCCCAGTCACATGGCTGGCAAGCCACTCCCACAAAGCAGGCCACATCTACAGATGATGTTCTAAAAAATTTTGAAACCCACCACTGCCCAGTACTCTTCAACATCTTCATCAATGACTTGGATGAGGGGATAGGTGGGGAGCTCATTAAATTTGCAGATGACACCAAGCTGGTAGGAAAGCCAACACTCCAGAAGATAGGCTTAAGATACAGAAGGATCTTGACAAAATTGAACATTGGGCGCTATCTAACAAAATGAAATTCAATGGTAAAAAAATAAGGTTCTACATTTAGGCAAGAAAAACAAAATGCACAGGTACAGTATATGTGGTACCTTGCTCAATAGTAGTAACTGTGAGAGGGATCTTGGAGTCCTAGTGGACAACCATTTAAATATGACCCAGCATTGTGCAGCAGCTGCCAAAAAAGCCAACACAGTTCTAGGCTGCATAAACAGAGGGATAGAATCAAGATCACGTGAAGTGTTAATACCATTTTATAATGCCTTGGTAAGGCCACACTTGGAATAATGCATTCAGTTTTGGTCACCCCGATGTAAAAAAGATGTGGAGACTCTAGAAAGAGCACAGAGGAGAGCAACAAAGATGATTAGGGGATTGGAGGCTAAACCATATGAAGAACGGTTGCAGAAACTGGGTATGTCTAGTTTCATGAAAAGAAGGACTAGGGGAGACATGATAGCAGTGTTCCAATATCTCAGGGATTGCCACAAAAAAGAGGGAGTCAAACTATTCTCCAAAGCTCCTGAGGCCAGCACAAGAAGCAATGGATGGAAACTAATCAAGGAGAGAAGCAACTTAGAACTGAGGAGAAATTTCCTGACAGTTAGAACAATTAATCAGTGGAACAACTTGCCTCCAGAAGTTGTGAATGCTCCAACACTGGAAGTTTTTAAGGAGATATTAGATAATTATTTGTCTGAAGTGGTGTAGGGTTTCCTGTTTAGGCAGGGGGTTGGTCTTAAGCCTATCTTCTGGAGTGTTGGCTATTCCTGCCATCTTGGTGTCATCTGCAAATTTGATGAGTTCCCCATTTATTCCCTCATCCAGATCATTGATGAAGATGTTGAAGATTACTGGGCCTAAAACAGAGCCTTGGGGTACTCCAAGTTTCTGTTTTAGGCCCAGTACTTACTCTGTTTACTGCCAGACCACTGTAGTTTAGGGTAGATCAAATGGGTTAGCTGAGCATTAACATTATTGCCTCTGATTTTCATAAGTAGTGAAACTGGATTATGTTTTGAAATATCTGTGTTATTTCAGCTTTGGAGCTCTGTTTGGCAGCTGGGGAGGCAATTTTCAACATTCTGTTCTTTGGTTTCTGTTTACTTTCATCGCTTCTTATAAGCAAGCTTAGAACTAAAGCTCAGGATGGAGCTATAAATCTCTCTGTTTTAATATTGCAAATGGTAAGCCAAAGAAATTGTATTAAAGACTGAGAAAATTAGCCCCACTTGGATAGATTGGCTTTCATATTTAAAATTTCATTGATAATTACCCTTACAGTATTGCTAATGATATTGCTGTCAGCTCAAAAAAAAGGGTTGGGGAGAAAAGGATTGTCAAAGAATAGAATTAAAGCTCATCTCTGTGTCTGATGGTCTATGCTGCACTGTACAAACTGCACTGATTGCTAAAAGTTCAGGCACAAATGTTATAATGTCTCTTTCTGATACATGTAGTTCTCCATTTACCGATGATCACTTAACAACTATTTGAAGATAAAACAGATTCCCCCCAAAGTACTTATGATCCAATTTGAAGTTTCAATGGCTGCAACCCCCTTAAGAGCACATGATGGCATTTTGGGCCATTGGCAACTGGCTCACCTTTATTTATTTATTTATTCACTTGTATCCTGCTTTACTTTTACAAATCATTCAAGGGGCTGAACACATCTTCCTTCTCCTATTCCTATGTGTTGTCCTATCCAACACATCTTCCTTCTCCTATTATTGCGACAACCACCACCATGTGAGAAGTTGGCCTAAGAAAAAGTGATTGGCCCAAAGTCATCCAGTTGGCTTCCACGAGGATGTGAACTCATGGTCTCCCACTTTCTAGCCTGGTGCTTTAAGCAGGGTCCTGTAGTTATGTAGCATGATCTTTCCTTCCTTCCTTCCTTCCTTCCTTCCTTTTTGTCCCTCCCCCTTCTCTTTCCTGGTTTCTGCCAGTTACTTCTGGTTTTCTGGGGAAAAAATGGCCATTACATAAACTGGATTCATATAACAACCACTGTAGTCACTTAACGACTGTCGCAAAAAAGGTAATATAATTGGGCATGGTCATGTGGTGACTCAATTCACAACCACAACAACATACCACCACAATTCTGGGTTCAATTACAGTTTATAAATCAAGGACTACCTATATGCACCAGAAGTTCTTAATCTTTTTCTGCTCAAGGGCCCCTTCTGAACCTCATTTACCTCAATTTCCCCATAGAGGAAAAAATATACTTTATTATATTAAGAGTTGGTTGAAACATGGGAGGCTATATAAATGTTTTAAATAAATACAATTAATAAATAAATCAGCACTGTTTGCTAATCTAAACTGTCTTTATATTATGAAGACAAAGTACTTGTAGTAGCTAACAAAACCAATTATTCAATTTTATGCTGTCATAATATATTAGCAGATAAAAAACATAAAACGTCTAGCAGCAGCATAAGCACCCTAGAAATATATGTCCCACATTGAGAACTAACGGTTTACAGAACCAAGGAAATTGCAAGCACACAGACATAATTTTCTTTCATTATTTAACCACGTCCCACACCTTTTTGTTTCTTGAAGCCCTATGGCACAGGGACACCTGCGTAATACCCTTCAACAACTTTTTAACCATTATTCGCCCTGTGATTGGGCTGCATTTGCAGAAAGCTCCTGTATGAAGCCAGAAGATGAAACTGCTTTAAGAAGCTGCTAACAGATGGTCTGTGGGTGTCCCTTTGGGTTCTGAAACATCTTTTCCCCTCCAAATCCATAGTGCTACTCACCTCTAATAACTATTCAAGGGAGTTTAAAACAAAATACAAAATAAATGTAGAGATGCATATTGAAATACAACAGCAAAATCAACCTAATTTAAATAATAATTAAAATCAATTAAGAATTAAACACTTGATGAAAGTGATGTCTTTTGGATTTTAACATCCTAGAAGAATTTTCCCCAGTCTGGAGCTCTTCAGATGTGCTACAGTGTTGTGAGACCCTCATCAGGCATTTTTCTAAAGATGGCTTGCCCTTCTTCAGACTCTGGGATTTCTCCAACCTTACGAATAGCTCCTTTTTGAACAGAATGAGGTCATTTTGATGAAGGGTTGTTATTAATGCATAGGGTTTCATCTGAAAGTGACTGGAAATGATCTTGGAGACAATATACAATATGGAAACAATCTTGGAGACAATATACAAAAGAACAAACATATACTCTGTGTTGCTAATAAATGAATAAAAAAGAAAACTGCCAATATCATGTCTTGAATCAGATCTACAGTTGGAACACTATACATGCTTCAAGGACTGCACCTTGGAAATGTATAGTATACTTGAAAAAAGGAAACTAACATTACCAATTATCTTAACATTTATTTAAGTATTTATAAATCATCTGCTGGAGAAGAGACTCACTGAAGAAGAGCCCAATGCTGAGAAAGATTGAGGGCAAAAGAAGGTGACGACAGAGAATGATGGATGAAGTCACTGAAGCAGTAGGCATGAGCTTAAATGGACTCCAGAGAATAGTAGAGGACAGGAAGGCCTGGAGGAACATTGTCCATTGGGTCACGATGGGTCGAACACAACTTCACAACTAACAGCACAACAACAAATCACCTAATTGAATGAATATATGTGTGTGTGTGTGTGTGTGTGTGTTTTTTATTTGTGCTGATAAATAAATAAAGGGAGACTAGTATAGATCTATTTCAAGCTATTTAGCTCTCATCAGCTAGCCATACCCTTACTGGGATTCGAACCTGTGCTGTATTGCATCTTAGGCAAACGTCTCAGCCATTATGCCACAGGTCTCCTCCTTATCAGCTGAAGCCAGGGAAGAAGGTATATATTTAGTGTCACAACCTCTGGTAAGCCCCAATTATGGGAGGAAGCTAACTGCTTCCATCATCTGTCAATCGGCTCGTCACAAGAGTCCATCACGACAGAAACCCAATATTTTTACTGTTGCCTTTGTTATATTTGTGTTTTATTTGTGCTGATATATATATATATATATATATATATATATATATATATATATATATATATATATGTGTGTGTGTGTGTGTGTGTGTGTGTGTGTGTGTGTGTGTGTGTGTGTATACATACACATACACATACACATACATACATACACACACACACACACAGACACAATAAAATTACAGGAAATAAAGCCATTTTTTTCCATGGCCATGGAAATGCAGTGCCCCTGGACCATCTTCCCTGCAGTGTCCCTTTATGTATTGTATCTAGCTTTCATGCCTCCTCCTTTTTTCCCTCAACCTAAAAGTCTTCAAGACCTGCATCTCCACTATTGTTCTCCTCTCTGTCCTATCAATGTCCTTCTGGAAAGGTAATGTCCATAAATGGTACATAGTACTTCAAGTGTGATCTCATCAGTGTCAAGGAGAAAGGAATAATGAAGTTACCTGTCTTGGACAATAATCACCAACATGGATTGTTCAACAGAAGGTTAACAAATTCATGAAGAAAAAGGCAATAAGTATTAGCCACAGTATGTATTATTGCCAATAATAGATACATTCATATCTCAATGTGAATTAAAAAATGTAAGTAGGGTGTAATGATTTGTGGAAATGTCTTTAGGAGACAGGAGGATAGCCAGAGACTAGATAACCATCATGCAAAAGCTACCTCAGTTCACAGAAACAAAAGCGGCATGGGAAGCATCTCAGGAGGGACCCTCCCAAGTTTGTTGAACACAAAAATAAAGAAGAGGGAGAGATGCTTTCAGATTTTCTCACTGTAAATAAAAGTAGTATTAGTGCTACTCAGAGTTGTGCTTGTTGTTTGGACTATCTCAAAGGGCTGCCACAAGAGGTTCTACTGCTATTAAGCTTTGTTTATAGGTTTCCAATAAACAACTGCTTCATTATGGTGGGAATGGAATCCTTTTCGCAACCAGTGAAAAGTCAGAACAGGAAAAGCTTGCATTAGTTTACTGAGATAATTTTATGTGATGACATAGAAAGATAACTGCATGTATCAAAATGATAGTCTTGCTATTAAAGATGCATTAAATACCTTAAGAAGATTCTTCAGTTGGTAATTTTTCCTAGTCCATGTTCTTTCAATATTCTCACAAAAAAAGGGGAAGCTGCCAAATTTGTTACCCTTGTGATTTGTTTTTGAGTCCTCACACATACTGTTGTCTACATATTTGCTTACATGCTACAGTATATGTTATATTACAATGGACAAAAACAGTATGAAGATTTAAATAATTTAGGAATGCAAATATTACCTGCTAGATTTGTCCATTAAAGAGGTGCTTTGAAAAAAGAGGTAGTCTTGCATTACTTCATTATTAGGAAATATTAAAATTTTACTTCTATTTGTTAATTGCTAGACCTGTAATCCACCGTTCGGCTTCTCTGAGAATGAATTCTATTGAAATCAGTAGCATTTATTTCACAGCAGAAAAATTTGGGGTGCACTATTTTTAAAAAAACACTAATATCTTAATAATAAACCCATTCTAAATTAATAAAACAGGAAAAGAAAGAAACAGCAAAATGATTGCAGTTAGATTATATGTGAACCCCAAAAAGAAATAATCACTTTAGAGGACGAGAAGAAACACAAATTAGCACAAAATTTATGTGAGTTTCTCTTCTTCCTTCTATGGGGAATATATACCAGTAGGTGTGGGCTGTGAGCTCTCTCAATCTCTTAGATTTGGGTTAAGTTATTCTCTCTGTAATGATATGTGGGAATGACCTTGGAAGACTGGGAAGTGATGGTGGTGGAAGAGATGCTGCCTAGGGAATGATTAGATAAGAGGCCACATAGTCAAAGCTACATAATGGATAGAAAAAGAGACTCAAAAAGAAACGTCCCTAACTAGTCAACCTGAATAACAGACAACAGCAGATCTGCAAGATTTCCCTGGTAAACCAGACAGGAAACATGAACTAATTATACTTAATTGTAAGACTAGATTAATATTGCAAGTCTGATAATACAAATCTTTTAGGATAAGATATACAGGGCGGGGCATAACCTTTTCCTAGGGGGTCACAGCAACACTTGTAATAACAACACAAATAATTCATACACCATTCGAAAGCCCATCAAAAACTGAGTTTATTGACACGATTTAATAGTCAGTATGACCACCATTAGCCCTTCGAACAGCATTCAAACGAGGTGGATAAGAACACAACAAATCTTCAAACAGTTCCGTTCGATTTTCCAGATTTTTCAACACAGTTTCCAATTCATTCTCAAAGTTTCAACCGAATATCGATTTTGACCTTGCTCCTGAATCATCAGAGCTTCCACTTCATCCTTAATTATGGCCCCAATGTTCTCTGCCGGATTGAGATCTGGCGAATTTCCCGGCCAGACGTCATTGCCCCAAAATTCGACATTGTTTTCCTTTAACAATTGCTGAGTCGCATTTGCACGCATGCAAGGAGCTTTGTCATGAAGAAAGACAGCCTCACCAACCACCAAGACATTGTCTGGATCACTGAGAAATGGAATGACATTCTCCAATAAAATTTTCTCACGGAAATAACTGCCATCCCAGGATTCCCCTTTATCCTTCAAAACCCAATGCAGTTTCTTGGCTGTGAAAATGACGAAAATCCCGATGCAAGTCGGATTGCGAACGATTTGTCGATATCTTTCATGTTTGGCGATGTCGTCGACGTCTTTAGCCCAAATTCGATCGTTCTGGAAATTCGGTTTTCGAATGGCATAAACGAAGAATTCGTCAGATGGCGCCAAATGAAGAAAATCTTCCTCGGTCCATTCAGACAACCAGTCGCACAACCAAAGCCGATCTTGAACGTGTGTTTGAGTTTTCAATGGTTTGCAAATGATGTGGAATGGCTTCAAACCTTCTCGTTCTCGATATCGGCCGATTGTCCTTTGATCAACTCGTTTTCCACGAATTTGAAGGATTTCTTGGGCCACTTTTCGGTTTCCTTTTCGTTGTTTGCGACTGCCAGTTGCAATGATGGCTTTGCTTTCTTGGGACAGTTGCAGAGGACGCCCTTCTCCAAATTTTGTGAAACATTCTTGGGCTGTTTTGTTCCAATTATCAGTAACCCAATCCGGATGACGTTTCAATTTGTTTGCAATCCATTTTCGATTGATAAACGTCGCTCCAGCATCGCAAGCCTCTCGAAAGGCAATGCATTTTATTCTGTCAATAATCCTTTGTTCTTCCGAATCGAATTTTCCAGCCATTCTTAAAGCAAATTTAACATTTAATAGCTCATTCAATTCAGTTTTTTATGGGCTTTAAAATGAGGTGTCGCGGAAGTTGTAAACTGCTGTCGATCTTGCTGTGACCCCCTAGGAAAAGGTTATGCCCCGCCCTGTACATATCCTATTTTTATGCATGGCAGTGTCAAAGCCAATCAAAACAAAAAGTGGCCTAGAAATATAAGAAGACAAACAATTAGATGGGTGAAATATGTTTCATTAGCACATTTGCCCAACATGACATCATAAATTCTTTGACCGTATCCTATCATTTATTTTTTTCTATTTTTTCCAGGTTTTTGAGCAACAACTATTCTATACAATCTAATGGGAGTTAAATCATGCTATGACAAACAAGGATATTGCATAATACTGTAATAGTATAATAGTAGGGCAGCTTTAGGAAATGACAAAGCAAGAGCTATTTCTGGAATGTCTACAAAGTTCAAATTTGTAGTTCTATCAAATTGCTCAAGGACATGATGGTAGAAATTTCATATGATAAACTTACAATTTAATTGTGTGTGAAACTGGGAAGTAGCACCTGGTCATTGAAAGAAATATTTTTGTTTTACATCATAACAAAGCTTAAATGGAAACTTGCTTCCTCTCTTTAAACCTGAGAACTTGCCTCCTTTACCACTTTCAACTAGTTATTTCTGTGTAGCAAGTGCACTTCTGTAATCTAGGACTCTTGCATCTGCATTCTTTTCTCTTTTCAAAAAGACTTGAAAAATAAACAATGCACATAAAGGAATTCTTTTTCAAGTGTTTATAAAATGCCTTTTAACCTGATCATACTTTATGAAAAACATTAAAGAGCGTTTGTCAACAAACAATCCTATATAATCCTGTGAGGGTTTCTATGAACCTACCCTATCATACATTTAAAAATAGGAATAAAAACTACCGGTATATTAAAACATTTAACATAAAACATCCTTTAAAACAGATGGGAAAGAAAAAACTGCTCTTTTCTCTGATTTCACAAAAGAAAAAGGCTTGTTATTTTGAGTTTCCATTACCTGATTTATACCTTAATTCATAAATAAAAACCAAGAAACACCTTTAGACATCTTTAGGAATTTTTGAAATAGTCTTCAGATCTCAGGGAACCACTGCATATAAATTACAATAAATATGAAAACTTCACAATACAATTCACTTCTAACCAACACAATTCAGTTGCAACACTTACAAGAGCAAAGCACATCAACAGCTGATTTGCAGTGCATAAAAGTTTATACCACTAAGTGATAGCTTCATATGGCACATCAAATAAAAAAGGATGTCTATTTTTTCTTCAATCACAATCTTTCACAAATCCTTACCACCCATTGATAGAACTGTTGAGAAACACTAATTTATGTTGTTACTGCTATTCCTCTATCAGGAGAGTTAACTACTGCATTGTTGCTAATGGGACATTAGACGATATCATATGAGATGACATTGTAACTTTGCAGAGACTAAAACTCTTCAAAACATGCAAGATGATTCATAACCGTACTGCACATCTACTTGGGTTAACACAGGGGTCGGCAACCTTAAACGAAGAGACATTTGGACCCGTTTCCCACAGAAAACACCAGGCGCCACAAAGATCCTAACCGGAAGTTCAATTGTGGAGCTGACCGGAAGTTTGGTTCCCCTACCAGAGTGTCTCCTCCTAGCGTGGTGTCTTTTTTCCTCTACCTGTTGTAACCAAAAGCCCTATCAATCGTGGAGCCAGCCAGAAAACCCGCCCCTTGCCATAGAATCTTCTCCTGACATGGTATGCTTCTCCCCACCCTACCCCGGAAGTTCTCCTCAAAATTGTGGCTCCGACCAGTAGCAGGGAGACACAGCAGAGGGATGAAAGAGCTACATGCAGCTCCAGAGCGGTGGGTTGCTGACCCCTGGGTTAACAGATTAACAGAGTTGGATGGGAACTGGTAGGTCATCTAGACCAACCCCAACCGCCCAAGCAGGAGATCCTACACCATTTCAATCCAGTCTCTTTTTGAAAGCTTCCAGTGATGAAGCTCCCACAACTTCTGAAGGCAAGCTGTTCCATTGCTTGATTGCTCTCACTGTCAGGAAATTTCTCCTTATTTCCAGGTTGAATCGCTCCTTGTTCAATTTCCATCCATTATTCCTTATCTGACCTTTCAGGTGCTTTGGAAAATAGCTTGATCCCTTCCTCTCTGTGGCAGCCTCTCAAATATTGGAACACTGCTATCATGTCTCCCCTGGTCCTTCTCTTCACTAGATTAGCCATGCCCAGTCCCTGCAACCGTTCATCAGTTATTCCAGACAACTTGGATGGGACAAGGCAGCTTCAGTGATGTCCCATTTTACACTCTAGCTTGAATCTCACCTCATAGTATGTTTGTTATATAAAAGTACTTTCTGTATAGAAAAATCACGTCTTTTTAAAAAATGTTCTTATGTAGCCTTCTTTGGGACAGAGATTTCTATGTAGGATGTCCATGGCATTTACTCAATACAATGAGAAGGTCCCTATTGCAATAATTTAATTACAAGTAAATGGGAACAGGTCATCTTATATGTGCTGATAAAATAGAAAAGGCTATTAAAAACAAAGCAAATGTGCCAAGGGTGCAAATGGCTGCAGAAATCATTTCTGAAAACCTGAGGACATTTGAAGATGAGTGTTTCCTGGGAGGATCTGTTTAGTTAGTACAAGTAGCTGCCATTGCACATATTCATACACAGCTGTTGCAAGTGAAACACCAACCCTCCTCCTGTTTCCTGCAGCAACTAATTTTAGACTGCAAGTTCTTTAGCAAGCCTCTATTTTCCTCATATAAGTGCATGCAAAAGAAATGTATAAATAACATGTCAAGTTATAAAAATCAATATATATATTTGACATCTCAAACTAAGTAACCAAAGGATTTAACAGCTGGCTACAGTTATGAAAAAGAAATAAAGAACAGAGAAAAACATGCCAAGAAATTGTTCTTATTGACTGCAGTCAACAAAGGTAGGCATTTTGTATTTTAAGCAGTTTAGCAAAAGAAAGATTTCTCCAGTTTTCAAAAGTATTGGATTGCAACTCTCAGAATTACCAGTCAGCACTTCTAAATATTGAATTCTCAATTCCTTTAGATCAGTGTTTTTCAACCACTGTGCCGCGGCACACTAGTGTGCCGTGACATAGTGTAAGGTGTGCCGTGGGAAAAACACTTTATATATAGTCAATATAGGCACAGAGTTAAATTTTTTTAACATTTTCTAATGGTGGTGTGCCTCGTGATTTTTTTCATGAAAAAAGTGTACCTTTGCACAAAAAAGGTTGAAAAACATTGCTTTAGATCACTATATTAAACAGCATGTATCAATTATGTAGCCACCCCAATTCGAAACAAAGTTGTAGCTTTACACTCAGTAGGTTTCTGATTACATTTTGAAATACTAGTGATGTTTGAAACCTGGAAAAGTTACATAATATGCATTACACCCAAAGCACCTGCTTGCATAGCTGTTAGGCCCATGGTAGACTTTTATTCAGAGTAAATCAAGGTTATTGTCTAACTATATTGCTGACTAGCTTGTTCTACTATCATCTACAGAAGCTCTTTGATTTGTCCCAACAATAGCTGGAATTAAAGAGAACAGCTTTTTTCATATCTACAACTAAGCTGTGAAAATCTTCCAAAGGAATTCTATCTCACTTTAAGAATTAATTTTGGGGAGGGGGGGAATATATATTATTGATCATTACTGTTGTAACTAATGTATTGAATAAATTAAGTTACAGTGCTATGAATGCTTGTTTTGGAATAAAAGATTTTCATGAGTCTCACTTCTGAACAGTCATGCAAAGCAAAGACAAAAATTATTTGGCACTGAATTTTGTCAATTGTGTTCCATTTTCTGAATTCAAATTGGAATTATGTTTCTCCTCATCTGCTACTACTGTAATGATTTTATTATTATTTTTGTAAGCCCCTATGAGTTAAGATTTTAAAATATATACATCTGAAAACTAAATGAATGAATTAAACAAACAAAAGCTGAAGCCAATGTTTAAAAATCCCAAATCAATGGCTTTCATGGAGTCATACTCATGGTACAGATAGAACAGAACAGAACAAGAGTTGGGAAGGATCTTGGAGGTCTTCTAGTCAAATCCCTGCTAAGTCAGGAAACTCTATACCATTTCAGACAAATGGATGTCCAATCTCTTCTTAAAAACTTCCAATGCTGGCGCATTCACAACTTCTGGAGGCAAGTTGTTCCACTAATGGTTCTGTCAATAAATTTCCTCTTAGTTCTATGTTGCTTCTCGCCTTGATTAGTTTCCATCCATTGCTTCTTGTCCTGCCTTCCTGGTGTTTTGGAGAATAGGTTGACTCCCCTTCTTTGTGTCAACCCCTTACATATTAGAACACTGCTATCATGTCACCCCTAGTCCTTATTTTCATTAAATTAGACATACTGTATATACTCGAGTATAAGCCTAGTTTTTCAGCCCACTTTTTGGGCTGAAAAAAGCCGCCTCGGCTTATACTCGAGTCAGTGAAAAATTTGCCCGAAATGGAGGAGAAAAAGGGGCGGGGCCATGCCGCTGGGTGACACTCGTGAATGGCCCAGTGCCCCTGTGAGTTTCCCCTCCTTCTGTGTCAGTTTGCCGCGCAGCGCGCACCGCACCATCCCCTCTCCTCACGTTCTAATGTAATGCAGGGCTGTCTTACGATTCCCCTTCCTCCCCCTCCTGCCGCTCTGCAACGATGTCCCACCTCCTCCTTGTTATGGCAAGCAGCCACATAGCGATGTCCCACCTCCTCTGGTACAGTGATCCAATGATAGGAATCACTGTGCCGTGTGTCATAGGAGGCGGGACATCGCTCCCGCGGCTGCACGGGACATCATCATCACAGCGGGACATCAGCATCATGAGGTGAGTGAAGTATTTCATTGAATACACCGCTAGTTTACTGTTTTTCTTTGAAATAAATATTCAAAAACATTATTGGTATCTATTTTTATTTTTGAAATTTACCGGTAGCTGCTGCATTTCCCACCCTAGGCTTATACTCGAGTCAATAACTTTTCCAGTTTTTTGTGGTAAAATTAGGTGCCTCGGCTTATATTCGGGTCGGCCTATACTCGAGTATATACGGTACCCAATTCCAGCAATTATTCTTCGTTTTAGCCTTCAGTCCCCTAATTATCTTTGTTGCTCTTCTCTGCACACTTCCTAATCTCAACATCTTTTTTACATTTTGTGTGACCTTGTCTATCTTTTCAAGTAGCAAGTTGTGGTCTACTTTATTAAATGTCTTACTGAAGTTCCAGTAAATTATATTCATAGCATTTCTCTGCTCCACTAATTTTGTCACGTTGTCAAAGAATGCAATACGATTTGTCTGGAAGGATCTGTTTTTGACAAACGCATGTTGCCTTTTGGTTTTATTTGTATCTAGGTGTTCTCAGATTTGTTGCTTAATTATCTTTTCCAGAATCTTCCCATGTATTGATGTCAGACTAATAGGTCTGCAATTTCCTGGATTCATTATTTTTTCTTTTTTGAAGAGGGGAACTACATCAGTTTTTTTCTAGTTCGCTGGTAATTCCCTGGTGCTCCAGGATCTTTGAAAGATATAGTTCAGTGGTTCTGAGATTACATCTGTCAGTTCATTCAGAAATTTCGGATGTAATCCATCTGGTCCTGGTGATTTGAACTCATCTAGGGTAGACAAGTGCTCTCTTCCCATTTGAAATTCAGAAATAAACTAGTTGCAGCTCAGGATAAATCTTGAACTCCACATCCATCCTTTTTTGGGAAAAATTGGTATCTTTAATTCTGTCAGATGAGATATAGGTTCTTTGATAGTACTGATCGTTTAGAACCTACATTATCAGAAGATTGTAACAGCTATAGTGGCTGAGAATAGAAATAACCACAGTTTTTACTACTAGACTACTAAAGTGTTTCAAAATCATTATCTTGCAAATAAGCCACTTCCTTTATGTTCTTTCTCATGTTCATCTGTGTCATCTTATAATTGGACATACTGTATATACTCGAGTATAAGCCTAGTTTTTCAGCCCACTTTTTGGGCTGAAAAAAGCCGCCTCGGCTTATACTCGAGTCAGTGAAAAATTTGCCCGAAATGGAGGAGAAAAAGGGGCGGGGCCATGCCGCTGGGTGACACTCGTGAATGGCCCAGTGCCCCTGTGAGTTTCCCCTCCTTCTGTGTCAGTTTGCCGCGCAGCGCGCACCGCACCATCCCCCCTCCTCACGTTCTAATGTAATGCAGGGCTGTCTTACGATTCCCCTTCCTCCCCCTCCTGCCGCTCTGCAACGATGTCCCACCTCCTCCTTGTTATGGCAAGCAGCCACATAGCGATGTCCCACCTCCTCTGGTACAGTGATCCAATGATAGGAATCACTGTGCCGTGTGTCATAGGAGGCGGGACATCGCTCCCGCGGCTGCACGGGACATCATCATCACAGCGGGACATCAGCATCATGAGGTGAGTGAAGTATTTCATTGAATACACCGCTAGTTTACTGTTTTTCTTTGAAATAAATATTCAAAAACATTATTGGTATCTATTTTTATTTTTGAAATTTACCGGTAGCTGCTGCATTTCCCACCCTAGGCTTATACTCGAGTCAATAACTTTTCCAGTTTTTTGTGGTAAAATTAGGTGCCTCGGCTTATATTCGGGTCGGCCTATACTCGAGTATATACGGTAACAAAAACAGGGCCTCTGCAACCAAACCTAATCACTAGGAAGTTCATAGAAAAGCAGGCCCTACTTTAAACTTGAAAAAAAGGCAATCAGTAGAATATAACAGAGTTAGCGCACAAAGCATCTGGGAACATGTAATATTCTTTAATGCTTAGTTCCTTGGTATTTTATTCTACCCAAAACAAACTCATTTTCTGCAAAAAAAATCACCTCTTTTGGATCAACTGACAACCCCCCACCATTACTTTTGGAATGGCAGGATATACATTTGGCTACAGAATTACACAAATTAAAAGTCAACATATTATCCCATCTACTGTATGCCCCTTCTTCAAAACATTACTTTTAGGACAAAGATTTCATTATTCAACCCTAATTTTCACATTTTTTCTAGTCTTGAATGTGATACTGTGATTATTGTTCAGGACAGAACCAAGTTGAATAAACACTAGGAGAGCCAAAGAGGGAGTTACACCTTTCAATAAATGAAGGACACTGGTCTCATTTGTATCACCATGCTTCACTAGAAGCCCATAAAAGTGAATTCGGATATAGAATAACAGAGTTGGAAGGGATCTTGGAGGTCTTCTAGTCCAACCCCCTGCTTAGTGCTTACAGCACTTCAGAGAAAAGGTTATCCAACAAAAATGGTGCAACTCCTTTATTTATTAAAATACATGTGGAGACACAGTATGTATGTATTTATATCAGTGTTTTTTTCAACCTTGGCAACATTAAGATAAGGGCAAGCTGGATGGGGAATTCCAGGAGTTGAAATCCACATATCTTAAAATTGTCAAGGTTGGAAAACATTGATTTGAAGGGCTGCTGCTAGGGTCACCCAACTGGCAAAAGCATGACTCTTATAGAATTGCAATGTCAACAATAAAGAAATCCAAATTCAACCACAATGAAACCCACCCACGTATATACCACATATATCCACCCTGTAACTGAATAATAATAACAACAATATTGTAATCAAATCATAATCATCGTAATAGAATCCGCACTGTATATCGGGCATTAACACAATTGAGCAAGTCCAGCAGTATTTCACGAAAAGAATACTCTACTCCTCTGCTCACAACAAAATACCTTATACCACCAGGCTTGAAATTTTGGACTTGGACAACCTGGAACTACCCCGCCTTCGGTCTGACCTAAGCGTAGTACACAAAATTATCTGCTATAACACCCTACCTGTCAATGACTACTTCAGCTTCATAAGCACACAATAGATACAAACTCAAGATAAACTGCTCCAAACTCAATTGCAGAAAATATGTCTTCAGCCACAGAGTGGTAAATGCCCAGAATGTGTTACCTGACTCTGTTGTTACATCCTCAAACCCTCCTAACTTTAACCTTAAACTGTCTACCGTTGACCTCACCCCATTCCTAAGAGGTCTGTAACGGTGGAGTATAAGCGCCCAGTGTGCCTAACGTCCCTGTCCCTACTGTCCCCATTTATTTGTACCCATTTCCTGTGTCCTTAGTCATGTTTATTCTTATTCCTGTTACCTTGTACATGAGTGACAAACTAAATAAATAAAATTAAAAAAAATAAAGAAATATATAGGTGAATACATTTATATTCATCTAATCGAACACGCTCCGAAGGCTTCGGCAGGCTGGGGCGGGAATTTGATTCCCGCGTCTTGCCCCATCAGACTCTTCCCAAGTAGGGAGGACTACAAAGCCCATAACTCCACTCCGCTCTCCATGTTAAGTTCAAGACTCGGAAGACCCGGTCGCGGGCCCTGAAGCAAAGTCGGTTGTCCCCAGACTGGAAGCGGGGAAAGGGAACGAAGAGCACAGCGCGCGCGCCCTATTTGCCCGCCGCCCTCGCTCCCGCCTGAGGTAAGAGCGCGCCGCCGCCGCCATTGGCCCAGTTCGCGGGTCGGCGCGCGCCGAGAAGGGGAGGGCTGGCGCGTGCGCGGCGCGGCGAAGGTGGGGCTGCCGACGGACTGACGGACCGGGCGACAGACCGGAAGACGGACAGGAAAGGCGCGCGGGCTCTTCCATCCTTTCGAGCGGGCGGCGGCGGCCGCTGCTGCGGGGCTGCCCGGAGCCACTCCTCGCCGTCGACGGACGCCTCGCCGGCGGGAGAAGCCACAACCCGGGTAAACGAGGCGGGAGGAGGAGGAAGAAGAAGACGGGGTGGTGGTGGTGGTGTCCGTTGCCTCCCCTGCCAGGCCCCAGGGCTTCTCGGTGGTGAGGCCGCCCGCCTGCTCAGGGCGGAGGGCAGCGCCTTCCTGGCCACCCGGGCGAGCCCGCCCTTATCCCCCCCCCCCCCAAGGCGGCAGGGAGGCGGCCACGCATTCCTCCGTAGCTTTGGCGAGCGTTTTTTTGTGGGGAGGGGGAGGTGACGGCTGGGCAGATTGTTGCGCGGACTCCGAGGGGGCAACAGCTTGCCGTGGCCTTTGCTGCTCTTCCCGGGGAAAGGCGGGAGGGCGCTTACCTGGGACGGGACGGGGAATGGTAGCCGCTGCCCTTCTCGAAAGAGCCGCCTGAAGTGAGTCTTAAGCCACGCTTCCTCAAACGGGCGTTTCTTTGTATGTTTCTCCCTTCTGTTTTCCTTTCAAAAGTATTTGCCGGGATTCCTGGGAGAAGTGGAGTATGGAGATGCGGTAGTTTGACTGGGAATACCTGTTTGCCTTGAATAGGTGAGGCTGGTGGAGGTATAATGTTCCTCTACAGTCCCAGGCTCTTGAGGCCTGTCTCTGCCTAAGAGAGGCTTTTTTTCTGCCTGTTGTATTGCACAAAGTTAGACTTGGCCTCTTGTTTCCCCTTCCACTTGGGTTATTGCCTTTGAATACTCTATGCACAGCATAAGCCATACTTTACACGCTTCAACCTTTTCATACTTTTCTGATCCTGCTGCCTGTTGTAGTTTCATGCCTTTCCTTAAAGTCACATGATGGGCCTGAGTCTGTTGATGTCCTCACAAGCAGCTTAAAGTCCATCTGGAATGTTTATATACAGTATTTTTGCCTTTGGGGTACAGGGAAAATTAAATATAATGGTGTCTCATAAAGTTCAAATTAAGTTGAATAAATAATTTGTTGGTGTTCAGCTTCCTGAATGCAAAGTAGTGCGTTTCAGAGCAGAAGCAGACCTTGTTACCATTTAGCTTCTCAGTTGTTTGTTTTCAAATTTGTATTTTCTCCTAGGAAACAAGTTTTGTTGCATGAAACATGTAAGACTTGGCAGTTTAATCTAGTATGACTTATTTTGGACTTTCTTGGACAGCTTTGAAGACTTTCTCAACTTGTAGTTTTGTCTTCTTTGGAAAATTGTGTTGCTGTTGATTGATATTGTTAAGAGTCAAATGTATTGTTAAGAATCAAATGTATTGCCCCTAGAGTTATTTCAGACTATAATTTGTAATGCAAGAATATAAAAATGGACTAGAAGAAAATATATAATATTGTACTCTGCTTTTACAAATGAGAAGCTGACTGGTGTCGAATGTTGTGAGTTTGCTTGAAAACCAGGAATAATCTGGTAGCATATGTTACCGGTAGTTATGTGCAGTATCAGGATAACTAGTTGCCATAAATACAAAATTATTTTGGAACTTAAAGAATTCCAGTTGACAATCTCATGGACAATCTTCGTTTGATTTTAGAAATACCCAACCTACTTTTTAGAATTCTCAGCTGTCCCAAACAAGGTACCATATCCATAAATTTACTGAAGACCTGATAAGGCAGTGGCATGAATTTTTGGAAAAAAATGCATCATAATAAGTGTTGGTGTATAATAGTGATTGACCCAGTGTAATAATTATACAGATAATAATTTTGATTAAAACAACTGTCATTATATATAGAAAATATAACCCACATGGTTGTCACACTCTTTGTTTTGAATTAATTTGGTGACGTGTAGATGAAGAAAAGAGAACATTTGTGAAAAATTAGGATGATACACTATATAAAAAACATAGATCTTCCACATATATCCTTTGAATGAAATAAGAGATTCAGTCACCCTGTAGAATTATTATTTTTGTCCTGTTCGGTTTTCAGGCAAAGAAAAGACAATATTTGTTGAGGAAATAAGCTAGATTACGTAATGCTAAATTCTATACCTCCAGTATTCATTGTCTCAAAGAAAATATTTGAATTTTAGGTCTTCATTTTATTGATTATTGATTGCTGTGCTCAGTTAAAATTACTGCTTGTTGTAAAATGTAAAGCTGCAATCTATAATAAAATAATTTACAAAACTCTTTATCTACTTTTTAAAAAGTCAATTAACTAGTTACTATGCCCTTTCTAAGCATTGGAAAAATTAATGAGGGTACTTTTGAAAAGTTAAAATCATTGCTGAATAAGTTTATCCATCTCGTCTGCCATATATTTATTTCCTAATCTGATAAATTTTGTGCCTCTTAAAAATACTAACCAAACTGCAGACTTCGTAAGTATTCACCTGAGCTACAGAGTGATGATTACAACAGATATGTTTTAAATACTAAGATGAATAAAACATACTTATTCTTTTTATGGAATTGATTTTTATCTGGAATCTAGAGGATTTGGCTATTTTCAGGGTTTTTAAAAACCTTTTCCAGTAAAATGGACATTATTCCTTTTCAGAGTGAACTTGCACATTGTCATGCTACACAATAGAAAAATGGTTTAGTATGGAAGTAAAGCAAACCAGAGTATGTTTCAAAAGAAACTTATTAGATCAGTTTTGTTGGCACACTTGATAGTTAATGCAAATCTTATCCATGCGTGTGACCACCAGAGTGACCTCAAGCCAATCATGCTAACTTGAATTTCATAGAGCAACTAGGAGAATAAGAAGATATAATTCTGTGCTGGTGGTCCTCAACTTACAACAGTTCACTTAGTGACCCTTCAAAGTTACATTGGCACTGAAAAGCGTGGCTTATTTTTCACATGACCATGGCAGCAGTCCCATGATCAGAATTTTTAGCAACTGAATCATATTCATGATGGTTGCAATGTCCCAGGGTCATGTGATCTCCTTTTTCAACCTTCTGAGCAAGCAACTTCAATATGGAAGTGAGATTCACTGAACCATGTCACTAACTTAACACCTGCAGTGATTCATTTAACAACTGGGGCAGGAAAGGTCATAAAATGGGGCAGTAATCAATTAACAAATGTTTCATTTAACAACATAAATTTTGTGCTCAATTGTGGTCATAAGTCAAGGACTACCTATATATATTGTCCTGATTTTCTTAAAAGTTGGGGTAGACTCCAAATGTGAGTTGAGACTTTTTGTGAAACAATTACATTACTTTCAATCTTGCCCATCTTGAAAGCAATTTAACTTGAAGCAAGCAATGGCAGTTTTAAATTGTAAATAAGAATATACTACATATTATTTGCTCTACTGCTGTTATAATTGGGTACATGCAAAGGACTATGGGAAATATTAATGGATTTGTTTGGTTCTGTTCATATAAGTTCTGTTAATAAGAGTTGCCTCCAGGCAAGATGGATAGCATATAAGTTGAATAAATGAATAAACAAAGCAATAAGTATTAATTGAAAATATTGTAAAACATTTCAATTGAAACATTCCATGTCTTCAGGAAAGTGGAGTAAATATGGGAGGAGCAATGGATGCGGATAAAATATATATGTGGATATGGATAAAGGCAGGGTGGAAGGTAAAAAAATTTACATGTGGAGGTGGGTAAGGATAGAAAGGGAGGTGTTGGAAATGAAAAATGAAAGAAGTACTTGAGTTTAATGGTTTTATAGAAAGGTTTGGATATTCGGATAAAAAAGAGATAAATTAAAGGTCTGAATAGATAGACAAAGCAATGAGACTTTTAGTTGGGGAATCCTAATTGATCAACTTACCTGGCTCTAATACAGTTTGAAACCCTGCAAGTAGTAAAATAACCGAAATTTGGAATGAGCTACATTGTTTAAGATTTACAGATAATGGGAAGCTGTGTTAACGTAGTGGGTTTATTGACCCTTCTTGTTTCTCCTTTCTTTTTGTGTGTGTGTGTGTGTGTTTTTTATTTTGTATTTTTTACTATTTTCTTTTTTTTTTCTTTGGCTTTACTTTTACTTTATTTTTTTAATTTTAAAGTTAGCTGGCCTTATTATACTCAAATGCTTGTTAAAGAATTATGCCGGGTATGGGACCTGCGAAGCCGTAAGGGGGTTAGGGAGGGGGGATTATAGGGGGGAGGGGGGAGGGTGGAATTACAGTTTCAATTCTTAGAACAATAAGAATTCACTTGTATACTGCGGCTCGTTTTTCTTTTTTCTTTTTTTCTTTTTCTCTTTTAAAACAAACTGAAATGTATGGATACACCAAAGCGAGGAGAAGAGGGAAAGAGGAGGGAGAAGTAAAGAGGGAGTGAGAGGGAATGTAAGGAGGGTGAGATGGAGGGAGGGGGAGATGTCTGAGGGGGAAGGGAAGTAGAAGAGGGGAATGCTGGAGGGGTGAAATGAAAGTTGGAGGGGGAGAAGAGAGGGTGTATGGGGGAATGAAGTGTCATGTTGGGTTTTTTTTTCCTCTTTTTTTTTTACGCACAGTATATAAGTGATTGTATAAAATGAAAATGAAACATTCCATGAAATGTCCAATGTGTGCATGGATTGGCAGCCTTAGCTACCACATGGTTAACTTAATGACCACATGACAATTACTTTGACAGACTTGTGTTTCATATTTAGAGTATTTGTGTAGATAAGTAGGATAATCTTTGCAAGGCAAAATTGGTGTATGAAAGAAAGTTTTTTTTCTTTTGCTAATGAATTTCTTATCTGCACTTCCTCACAACCTTTAACCCATTGTTTCAGCAATTGTAACTCTGTATTTTGCCATACAGAATTGGTGGACAGGGGAGCCTGTCCTGTAGAGACCTGGATTGGGCCTTTTTTGCTGTATATGTGCATGAGAATGTGCATTTAGTTAGCAGCTTCATAGTTGCAAGTTTACTGCAAGTTTACTTTTCTTTAAGGCCAATTATATATAACTGTACAAAATTAAGAGTTTGTCCATATCTGGTAACACATGTTCCTAATAAATTGAAATACTAAGATGGTATAGTTCATGTTTATTAATATTTGTAATATGTTTCTTGAATATGGGCCATTTTGTATAGATTCACTAACATGGGAGTACAGTCCGAGTTTGAGATCACTGGATCATTACGTGCTCTCATTATTTGCCCCAACTCCAGTCCACCTAGCATGCAAATGCAAATAGATTTAATAGGCACCACTTGGATGGGAAAGTAACAGTGTTCCATTGGACAATGCTGGCTCCCTTGGCCAAGAAACAGAGTTGAGAATCGGGCGCTAGAGTCAGACACGACAGACAGAAAAACCTTTATCTTTTTTTTAACTAGAAAGAATAGCTTTCCCACTACCTAGATACCCTCCACATATGTTGGATACTACCCATTATTCACAAACAGCAAGCAAAAGGCTAAAGAATTGTAGAATATTTAATGGTCTGAAGATAGTATATTGTGGGGACTTTTATGACAGTCTCTTAAATCCTGATATTTTAATTGCATTGGATGTACTTGAATGGAAAACCTGTTATTAATCTGTGTCAGTTAATAGATTTTAGATTTATAATAAATATTCTTTAGTTTTAGTATTGATTTGTGGCCACAAATGAGCCATATGACAAAACTTCTAATCTTTATCTAACCTTTGTTATTTTTCCTCTTACATTAATTAAATACAATCCTCTCCAAGTTGTAAATGGTGTTCAATGGCTAGAGAACCATTGTTTTCTTTTTAAAAAATGATATTCTTTATATCCAGAATTGCTGGGAAATATTTTCCTGAATGATAAAAGAAATAACCACCTTTATTCAGTGAGAGATTGATAGTATTCCATTCATACCGCTATATGTATAATAGTTGGGTTGAACAAAATACATTATGAAATGTTGATTTGCCACAAAATGTAATGGAATTATAAAAGCATGGAAATATAATGACATTGGAATATAAAGCAGATGAGTAGTAGAAAGAATATTTGTTATGAGAATATCAATTTCAGTAGGAGCCATATATTATTTAATTCCATTACATTTTCCTTAATACAATTATATTTATTAATGTATATTTGAATAACTTTGTGTGACTTACAAAGCTACACATGCAATATACAGAATTCTGAAATCACTCTAAAATAATATTAGAAATAAGTGCTTAAAACTTGGGAAGGCAGGAATATTAGTTATGTTTGCTGTCTTGGGTTGTTTATAAAAATAATAAATAAAAATTTTCAAGTAAGACCAAAATTGAAATAAGAGTAGGCCAGATTTATCAGCATTATAGTAGTAATATATTTTGTTGTGTGTTAATATATCTGTGGCAGAGCCTCCAAAACATGCTCCATTGAAAACTGAATTTACCAAGAAGACTTTGTCACAATCCTGCAATTATTTAAGGCCTAAATTTTGTAAGGCTTTATACCCCTAAACAAATACTTTGAATTTGGCTTGGAAAGCAACTGGCAACCAATGTGACTGTTTCAGCATAGGAGTTTTTGGGTGGTGCCACTTTCACTGTATAAACTGCATGCTTCATTTTGGATCAGTCACAATCCTGTAACAATTTTGAGGACAGTCAAACAACACAGGAATGTTGCAATAATCTGCACTTGATGTTACTGGCACAGGTATCTCTTCAAGTATAAACACAACTATCACAGTAATGGAAGCTCATGAAAATCCTCACTTGCTACTATTATCCAGTAATTTATATGTTTATATAATTTAGGCTATCAGTGCAAGTTCAAAGAGAACTCCTTGACTATGAACTTGTTCCTCATTCAAAATAGATTATATCTCATAGAGTAAGAGATAATTTTGTAGTTGTACTGTACGGCAAGGAAATTGGAAGTTTTATTTATTCTCTTTCCACTCCCTCCCTTCCCTCCCTCCCTGTTCCTTCCAATATTTCAACAAATTATGTCAAATTCCATCATTGTGAACTATACCAATTCTATACTGCTTTGAGGATCCATGAAGTAAATTTCATGGTTGCTGGTTGGGGTCTGGCATTAGTTTTTAATGTTCTTTGTAAAACTTTGCATACAAATTTATTTTAAAAAAACAAATAGTATCACCTGACACTAAAAACTTTATTTTCATTTTGGTTCAGCTATCTAATGTGTTTAAATGAGCTGCCTTCTGCAGTTGATATGTGATCCTGGGAAAAGGCATGTTTGGCTGCAAATGTTTCTGACAGCTGCGTACATGTGTGCCCTTGTTAATACGAATCATGTTGCACTTTGAATTGGGATAATTGCAATACCCTACTTCATATTTTAGCTTCTGAAACAATAATGCTAAGCATGTATAGGCTGATACATTCCTTTCATTTAGGAAGCATACATGAATAATCAGTTATAATTTCTGAACTTCTAGATATGGCTCGTGGACAGCAGAAAATCCAGTCACAACAGAAAAATGCCAAAAAGCAAGCTGGACAGAAAAAGAAACAAGGCCATGATCAGAAGGCTGCAGCTAAAGCTGCTTTAATATATACATGCACCGTCTGTAGGGTAAGAGGCTTTAAAACAAAATACTGGGCAATCTTTCTAGATTTTAAATCAGGAGTATGAAGTATAGCAAGGCAACATCCTTCTGTGTGAAAAGTTTGTATTGTATACATAATGGGTAAGGAAATTTTGCCTTAGAGCTGTTTTCCCTTAAGAGTAATATATTGGGGAAGCGTCTTTCGGAAGGTAAGACAGCTGGAGTTTCCAAATAAGATGTGTGTGTGTGTGTGTGTGTGTTTTATTTGTGCTGATAAATAAATAAAGGGAGACTAGTATAGATCTATTTCAAGCTATTTAGCTCTCATCAGCTAGCCATACCCTTGCTGGGATTCGAACCTGTGCTGTATTGCAACTTAGGCAAACGTCTTAGCCATTAAGAAATTTTCTGTCGTGATGGACTCTTGTGATGAGCCGATTGACAGATAATGGAAGCAGTTAGCTTCATTCATATATATATATATATATATATATATATATATATATATATATATATATATATATATATATATATATATATATATATATATAATTTAATCAATATACATTGATTAAATAAAATTATTATGGAACTTCCAAAATTATGTGCAATGAACACAAAATTAGAAGAAACGTGTTAGTTAAGATATGTAATATAGGTAGTCCTCACTTTATGACCATCAGTGTAGTGGCCATGCAAGGTTATAACAGCACTGAAAAAAGTGACTTGCAGCCAATCCTCTTACTTATGACTGTTGCATGTTGTTGCAACATGCTTGTAGTCATCACCTTTTTTTTTTACCTTCCCAGTTGACTTCCCTGATTCTAATCAAGGGTTGGATAACTTCTCCAGGTGTTTTAATCTAGGAACCCCACCCAATTTAGAGAGCATGGATATTTATAAAAATTATTCTTCCAATTTAAATATTACTGATTTGATAGGGGTAATGCTAGAAACATCAGTCTGTCAAAGATTGAGTTATTGACCCCTAGTTAATATTTATTTTTGTGGTCAGAAGATAGTAAAATGTTTTCATTTAATGTCATATTAGGATTTCAAGAAGATTAAGCAATTCTAAATAATTTATCAGGAAAACTATATATGAATTTCATTAAATAAATTTTATTATGCCCTGTTTCCCTGAAAATAAGATCTCCCTGGATAATAAGCCCAATCGGGATTTTGAGCACATGTGCTAAAACAAGCCCTCCCCTGAAAATAAACCCTCCTCGAAAATATTGCAACACAGCAACAGCCATAATGTGACCACCCTCTCTGCCTCCTGCACCTCAAAAATAATAAAACAAGGCTAGTGCTTATTTCGGAGTCAAAAGAAAATAAAACCTGTCTTATTTTCGGGGAAAACGCAGTAGTTCATTGATGCCCAACGCTAAAAATATGCGGAGTTGAATTGTTTGATTTTAATAAGGAATGTCAACTAAATATAAATAAAAGGAAGGCACTATTATGTGACCAAATTGTAAGAGAATTAAAGTTGAACATGGGTGAATATGTTAAAAACAGGGAAATTAGATGAGGAAAGAAAGGGTAATATTCGAAAGCCCATTGACTATAGATTGAGTCAAAGAAGCTAAAGGAATGTGGCAGATCTTAAGGATATAGGAAGAAGAATCTGTCCTTGATTCTGTATGAACATTTGTGTTGCTTTGTTCTCTCCTTAATCAGACACAGATGCCAGATCCCAAGACCTTCAAGCAGCACTTTGAGAGCAAGCATCCCAAAACCCCCCTTCCTCCAGAATTAGCTGATGTTCAGGCATAAAGTTCACTGGTAATTTTGTACCATTTAAATTTGGAATTAATTGATCATAAATCCTAAATAATTTTGTCTCATATTTCATTTGTTATATTTCTGAAGGGTATGAAAATGGAGAGATAACTTTAATATAAAATCAACTGCTACTTGAGCTTTTTCGGGAAAGGGGGAATGTGTTGTATTTACAATTTAACTTGTGTAGTTAGGCTATTGTTCTCACCAAGCCTATTTGCAAAACTGCAAAAAATAGCTGAAAGGGTATGTTTATAATATTATTTTAGCCAGTTCTGTTAACAGTTGTTTGTGATGGTTAATTTTAAAATTGGATGACATTAAATCAGTGTTTTTCATATTTGGCAACTTTAAGATGTATGGACTTCAGCTCCCAGTAATCTGAGAAATTCTGAGAAGTGAAGTTTGCGCATCTTAAAAGTTGTTAAGTTTGAAAAAGACTGCATTAAATTATTGCATATTATTAATAAGATAATGACATAACAGTTCAAGTAATGAATTTACTCTTGTGTTTCAGGTGAATTCATGGAATTTATTGACTCTTCTATTGCCAGACATTACATAACAAACCTGCAGCTGCTTTTCTAACAAACTGTTGATCAGCAAAAAAATGAAGGGGCTATAGAAACATTCATATTTTTATGCTGTTCCTCTTGGGCTTCATGTAAAGACAACTCTGTGTAATTGTACAGCTGTGCCCTACTTGGAAATCTGGAAATTGGTTCATTCTAAAAAAAATTTACAGTTGTAATTATATTGATGTTCATATTGTGTAAAATAACTCATTTAATAAAGTAGTACTTTGATTTTACAATATCACAGGTCAAATGCTTGTAGAAATTCTATTTCCATGTTTTATTTGCCTTATAAAACTTCAACAAGTGAATTTCTCACCCTGCCAAAAATTAGGTAGTTTAGTTAGATTCATTGCTGTTAATTAAGTCAATTAGAAACAAGGAAATAATTTCTCCATTCAATATGATACTTGCCTGAGCGTGATCATTTTCTAAAACAAAAAACACTGCTTTTGACTGAAGACGAGTGCACTTTCAGCTACTTAGATTGGAGTGCCTATTCTGCCTGGCCATTGTGAAATTTCACTTTTTATGCATAGAGGCACTTGTATCTTGGATTTATGCACTGGAGTCACCTGCAGTAGCTGTGAATCATTATACTAAATGGTGGGATATCAGAAGTATACTTGAACTGAACATTGTTGGTTTTTTTTACATGATCTGAGTGGTTCAGACTATAACAACACGAAATAACGGCTTTCTGTTGTGAAGACCCACTGTGTAACTTCTCAATTGTACCTGTAAAAAGTGGGCCACCTTTCATATGTAAAAATGACTACTGTAAATGTTTCCCTGTTTGAAAACAAAAATTGAAAAAGTTTAATTTGGTGGAATAGGATAGCATATGACGAGAGAAATAATTGCTTATTTATTTGATTAGTTGAAACTGGTTACATATAGCAGTGCCGATGTTAAAATTTCAATACCAGGCAGTGTTGCATTATGTTACAGATTTCCAAACTATGTTTGAGCAGGATTCTGATCTCAGGTGCAGTCTATAGGTTCTGCCCCAGGTGCTTTTCACTCAAACAGATAATTTGTGACAAGTTATTTATGTTACTGATTTGACACTGACAGTAATATTAACCAAAGTTTGCTTTGTGCCTAGAACAGACGTCTTTGAAATCATTCTGTTAAGTCAGCACACATAATACGCATTTGATACATAAATAAAAACATAATTGTGATCTGTTTGTTTACTAATCTGATACATCAGTTAAGTTGATACTATTTTCATTACCCTGGGGTAAACAAGACCAGTTATACTGCTTACTTGCACTTGTACACCTGACATTGGAATAAAGCTCTTACTGCGTTTTCTTTTCTTACCTAATAAAATGTCTTCATTGTAAAATGACAACAGGGGTTCCACAGGCAAGAAGTCTGCCTTTCAAAACAATAAGAGTTACTGGAAACTTGGAATGGAACACCGTTTTAAAAATAACTTGAAAGGTTATATGTTCACTAATTTTACTTTAGTTTCTTTATTCCAGAATTCCAGAAAGCTACTTTCAGATAAATTCATTCCTCCAGCAGATACATGTAATATTTTCTTTAAGACTACTTATCAACAAATAAAGGGTTGGGAACAAAAAAAAAGGTTTCTACTAGATTAGTACAACTGACCCACTTGTGTTGCAGACTGCATTTTTCTGAACTGCTGTTATAAGTAGCTTGTATCTGTATACTGAGCAAGCTAAATCTTGATTTTATACATTAATTAAACTGCTAAAGATAATTCGTTTCTAACTAGTCAAAGGCCACAAGAAAATCCTGACATTTAACATTTAACCCATATTGGATGGGTTGTAACTATCCATAATAAGAATCTTTTAATTCTCTGATGATTAAAGGAATGGGTGTAAGGAATAAGTGAAAAAAATTCCAAATCTTGTGGATAGAATCTGTTAATTCTGGATCAAAAGACACAATTGTGCATTGTAATGTGTCTGATTAAAATCTTTTAAAAAGCAAAAGTCAAAAATGTGATATTTCCTGCTTACCTAAGTGTCATTTCTTTAACCTTGATGCTAACTGAGCAGCTTTAGTTCTTTGTTTAGCACAAGGAATGGAAATAACAGCAAAAGTTTCATTCGATTTGCATGTGTCATTCATAGATAAAACCAAGATAAGTTTAGAGAAAATATGCACAAGGACTTTGCTGTTATGAACATTGTGATATTGGTAGTTAGCAAGCAGCATGTTTTTACGTAATTTGTTTAAACCGTCATTCGTCATACTTAAAATATACAAAGTATAATGTGCCAAAATACACAATACAGTAGTGTGTTTCCTTCCAGTGATATTGGTCACAGTCCTATTTCAAAAGCTAGTTTGAATGTGGATATTCCAAAATAATAATTATTTTGGACATATATTTGAAAACGATGCTTAACCTTTGGGATCTGAGTGTTGGCAAAGAACCTTAGTAAAACATTTGGTTTAAATATTGGAAGGCTAAATACAAAATCTATCTAATAGTTCAGACTTGATTGTTATTGTTCTTGGAAAAATGTATCGGGCTACTTTAATTTCAAAACTGGATTATATCAAGTGAGACATTTTTCTTCAATCTGGCAGCATGTTATGTTTGGGGTTGTTGCTGTTGCTTTACGTATGTGATGGTACAACTCTAGCATTAGAGTTGCAGAATTTTTGAGAAAGTGGGTGGGTGTGCAACATTTTAAAAAGTATGCATTTAAATACAGTCATTTACGGAATGGTTGAGTTTAAACTTTGGTCTTGTCTGAGTATGAACCAGAGTACTGTAAAGCAATAATTTTTAAAAAGGTGGTGGACCATACATATCCATGGGGGATTAAAATATTTTGAAACATGAATTTGATTTGTTTTAATTTGTACTTCAGGAAAACTATAAAATCAAGAGAACATCCATGATTAACTACATTGTTGCCTCTTAAATATATTCTTTCTCCTTGCTGATTTCAGTATCTTGTATATTAACATGAAAACTAGATTGCTTCCATGAAATATAAGTGCATGAGAAGAAGCTATTCCTTTTTTACGCCTTCACCAGCATCTCTTGGGGAAATTATGGTTTTAAACATTTACTGGCTGTACTTAGTATTACAGTAGATGTAAGAAACTAGGCGCCATGTATTTTACAGGGCTTGTGCTAGTGCAGGGGTGTCAAACTCACGGCATCACAGCAGCATTGCGTGAATTATCGTTTCCCCTTTGCTAAAATGTGTGGGCGTGGCCAGTGCATGACGCATCCGGTCCATGGGCCATGAGTTTGACATCCCTGTGCTAGTGCTTGCAGCAAGTTTCATGGAAGTGTTGTGGCTGATCTGCTATAGTAGCATCAATCTATGAGACCAAAAGGTGTCTCCAATCATGCAACCTATAGGTAAATATTTGGCACAGGTTGCTCTTCTAAATGTTTAGTTTGGGAGTACTTTTTGTAAAATATATGTTTATAGTAGTGCATTGATATATAACTGACCCCATCACCTTCCTTCATAAGGCTGATCATCAAAAAAGTAATTCTCATACTTTAACCATGGTAAGTATAGATAGTTTCCCCTAGGCCTGCTAACATCACATGTGTACTAGTGGACAATTTTATATGAAAAAAAACAAAGTACTTCCAACTCTGTTAATAGCACTGTACCAGTTTAAATCTGTGTTTTCCACTTGTGTTAGTGTTTCAAAACTTAGACTTCCTAGACAAAAATTAAGTGTCATAGGTATTCTGAGGAATGTAGTTCCAAGGACCTTTATTTAATAGATAGGGATTTAGCAGACTTAAGATTTAACTGACAGGAACTTTGGCCTGAATTTCAAACAATCACACTGCCTGAACAAAGTAGCTAGGATAATGTTTTCCAACACAATTGCAAGCAGAAGCCCAGCTGAGACAACCATTTCCCTGCTGGGCCTAAATACTACTGGCCACTATTGCTTAGCAAATCAGTTCCAATCCCAAATATCCCTGATTGTGGCATTTGTACATTGGGCATTTTTTCTGCCTCTGCCCGCTCTGACATTTATACATTTGGACATTCAAAAGGACCATTCTGCTTTTATTTCTCAGAATGGCCCTTTTGAATTATTTGTTTTCCTGTTGGTAGTAAGTAAAATGGACTCATGATAGATACATCAAATGCCTTAGGCCAGATGTAATAGAATTGATACATACTGAACTGGTCTTGAATTCAATTTTCCTTGAGTAGCACAATAACCATAGCAAGGAAACTAGACCCTGGAGTCCTCAACCTGAAGATGCTACATAAATACCAGGAATGTGTAAACACGATTACTAAGGAAGGAATTTGTACCTTTAATGGTAAGAAGCCACATTAGTCTATGGCAGGGGTGGGTTGCTGCGGCGTTAATGCCGGTACGGTGCGTATGTGCTTTACCCGCGGGTGTGCAGTTGCCTATAAATACATTTGCTCATGTGTAGGACATTAAAAAATGCTAAAAAAAAACATGCGGCAACCAGGGAACCAGTTCGGAGGGGTGGCCAGCTTGGGTTGCTGCCGGTTCTGCGACCCAGGCCAACATTCCACTATTGGTTCAGCTGAACTGGGCTGAACCGGTAGCAACCCACCTCTGGTCTATGGTGACAAATCAGGAGGAGTCAGGTAGCAATTTTTATTAAAAGACATTTTCATGAACTGCATAAAGCCTATTAGTTGGACTCCTGGGCGGGTTTTGGAACTTTTTTTTTCCTTTGGAAATATGAACTACTCATGATGTGTGTATAGAATCACTAGATGATGGATGGTTTCCTGGGGCTTGTTAGGTTTCACCTCAAGTGTTTTCTGCTGCTTATGGAAGACTTGTGATACAGGAACTAGAGTTTTCCACCACAAATGGCCTTTTTTTGGCCAATCAAGGAGTCCTTTGGAAATAGAGCGAGATGGCATCTCAACACTAACTCTACCTGGACTAGTCATCACCTTTCATAAACTCTATGCTTGTAGACTTGGGATATTTATATGGATTATGATTGAATCTCAGTACCATCAAGTGGTCTGCATTCTACTTGGTGGCTTTAATCATTGCTACCAATCTCAAAATTTCAACTGCTGTATGCTTTTCTGTAGAATGTTATATTTGTATTCTAGTGCAATTGTTTCATACTACTGAGGCAAATACAAAACGTATTCCATATCCAGCCCTATTTAAATGTTAGGTCAAAAGCTAGTCTTCAAGTTCAGCTTAATTCCTGGTGACTTTCTTCCTATAGAGAAGGGTTTTGCTACTGCCAACTTGCAAAAACCTTGTTTTTGACTTCCCAATCTAGTCAGTTCTGGGACTTCCTGGTTATCTCCCATCTAAATAATACTAATCAGATCTAATCCTGTTTAACTGATAAACCAAAGTTGGTTAGTTGCTGCCACCTAGCTGAACTTTAAATACATACACCTTCAGCAAAAAAATCAGAAAAGGCAGAGGTGCTGTACATGTTGCTCAATTAATTGTTTGTTGACGATTAGCACCTACATTGAATAAATTATTATTTTTCAAGGTTATGACCAACTTTGCAAAACCTTGTCTTCTTAGCTTAAAGAATATTTAAATTAGGAATTGAAAAAAAAAGATTGGACAAGATAGACATATCTTCACCTAAGTCTTTTTTGTGACATCTGAATAAATTATCTAATCATTCCTGTTCTATATAATAAACTATGTCAAATTCATGCTGTTTTTCACAATCTCAAAGTTTCAGTGCAATGCATAAACAATCTCAACTGCCTAAAACCTGGAAAATTTGGGAAAGAAAAGAGGAAGGAAGATGGGAGTGTTTAATTGCTTAACTGAGTGAGTTAATCCAATTTATATTCCAAACTAATTGTAACCTTGACATGTTGGCCTATTTTTTAAAATTCACACAAGAATCAGAGTGAACCATAAGTGACTAAGGACATATTAAATAAATACTTCACTTTTAAAAGGTGATGTTTCCTACTAAGCCACTTTTGGAGCTAGAATAAAGTGGTTTAACATCTTCCAGGATGCTTTCTTGTCCTTTCTTGTCCTAAAGATGCTTTTTTTGAAAGCCAACCAGACTTAGTTTTTCCTTGAAGACGTTTCGCTTTTCATTAATAAAGTCCAGTTACCTTTTGAAAAAGCACCTTTGGGACAACCATGACCTTGGTGACTGAATCTCCATAGACATTTATCCTTTCTTTTTTAAACTACAGCCCTTGATATTTGTTAATACTCAATCTAGTATTGATCCTAACCAGACTCAACTGTATTTAGCTTTCTTAAATCAACTAATACTTTGTTTTGTGAAAAATAACTTTTTCTCTCACTTAACAAGAAAAGCTTAGAACTTTCTCACTTAGTCTAGACTTTATTGACAAATGTAGACATGGAGGAAACATAGTTATTGTAACTACGACAAAAGGCTTTTTTTTTGTAAAAAGAGAGAAAACTATGGGGGGGAAAGGGTACAATTAAATCTGATGTAAATCTAGAACAACCAATCTTCCTATTCTATGAAGTCGCTGAGGTGGGCAGCCATATGAATTAATAAATTACATTTCTTCCTATCTAAGCTACAATCCACTGAATTCCTTGAAACAATTTCTAGTATTTTGTGGTCCAATTTAAATTGAAAAGCTTGCCTAACCAGTGTAAAATTTTTCTCTATTTATAAGCATTTTTTAAAATAGTATCACATATTTGAATTAAAGCGAATGTAACAATCAGTCATGCCATTTCATTTTTCAATAGGATGGACTAAAGATCTTGTTAGAACATGTATAAAACCTAAGATAATGATGCAAAATTAAGGCACTAAAATCTGTTTGATCCATATTTCAAAGAGAAAATCTGGGTTTGATACAGCAGCTCTTTTCAACAATTTTCCACTTTCTAATAGAAAGGATAATAAATCTAATGCTAAATCCCCAGGGAAGGAAAGAATTAATCATGGTGTAGGGGAAAAGATTTTAGTTCTCAAAGAAAATTTCCTATGTCATCTAAGTATTCTGTTAATCTCTGAAAAAACATGTATTTAATATTGCTCTGCTGTGCTGAATAATCTAGATTATTCAGAATAATCTGGAGCTAGATACTTAGAATGAATGGTGAATCTACCATTAGAGCAGTAGGTCTCAACCTTCCTAATGCCACGACCCTTTAATACCTCATTAAAGGTCATGTTGTGGTGACCCTCAACCATAAAATTATTTTATGTTTTCCGTATTTTTTCAAAAATATGTGTTTTCTGATGGTCTTAGGTGACCCCTGTGAAAGGGTCATTCTGTCCCCAAAGGGGTCGCGACCCACAGGTTGAGAGGAATAGTTTATTTTTAAAATTTTAGCTAAAACTTTCTTGAGACTGGGAGTTGTTCCTTGTTTATGCTTTACAACAAGGGTGTCCAACCTTGGCTCTTTTAAGGCTTGTGCTGGCTGGAGAATTCTGGGAGTTGAAGTCCACAAGTTCTAAATTTGCCAAGCTTGGACACTCTTGCTTTACAAGGAAGGAAAAAACAACCACCTAAGCAGGGGTGGGATTCAAAAATTTTAGTAACCGGTTCTCTGCCCAGTTGCTGGGTTGGTGTGGCCATGGTGGGCGTAGCCTATTTGGCGTCCTGCACCATGGCGGGGGGGTACCCTCCCCAGTCTCCGCAGGTTTCCTTGAGCCTCCGGGAGGGCAAAAACAGCCTCCCTTGGGTTCCAGAGGCTTTCTGCAGGCCGGAAACAAGCTCGTTTCCAGACTTCCGGGACACCCGTTTTTCGCCCACCCAGAGCCTCTGCATGGGCCCTGCACTTACCTGGCATCCAAAATGGGCCATATGGAGACTCCTAAGAGGGGCGGGGTGGGCAGAGCCTGCCAGCTCTTGCAAGTACCTGTTCGGTGAACCAGATGTAAAATCAGGTTCGGGTTTGCCCGAACCAGTCCGAACTGGCTAAATCCCACCCCTGCACATAATATTTCAGAAGGGCAGGTACTATACCGGCTTACCAGCCATGTCTTCCTGTTCTGACCCCCTCCTCCGTTCAGTAACGAAAGCCGAGACAAGCGTAAAATGGAATGTCCTTTAATAACAAGACCAGAATCTCGGTGGCTGAAAGCCAAATAAACAAACTGATAAGGACTTTGGCAGCAAGTCCGAGAAACCTTGGCAGCAATGCAAACAAACTCTGGCAGCAATCCAGCCTGACAAGTTTGTTTCTCTATAGTCCAAACGTTGACTTCTGCAAGAAGGGCATGGCACAAGCAGTCTCTTTTATAATCTGGAAAGGAGCTTCATGACCATCAACTGAGCATAATTACCTCCTGTAATTACGTAGTTGTTCTTGACGTCGAGTAGCCCTTCGACGATGTGCATCCCAGAACAACTCACTTTTGATTTCTGGATCACTCTCTCTTGTCTCCTACCCACTGATCCAAGGCTCAGGCGCCACCTGGTGGCCAACCAGTCTCTCTGCGCCCTGCTCGGAGTCGGAACCCTGTCCAGGGTCCTCCACATCGTCCAGGGCCAACTCATAGGGCTCCTCACTGTCGGAGTCTGGTGGCAGCTCCAACGGCTCCTGCCGGGCCACAACATCTTCCTCTGCAAGTAATGCAATAGATTGTCTGAATATGTAACTGGCTTTGAGTCCTTCCCTGCACTCTCATCCTTCAACAGATATGCAGTTCATCTTCTCACCAGCAGGGACAGAATAAACCTCAATAACAATCAATTAGCATTAAGAATTACTACTGTATATACTCGAGTATAAGCCTAGTTTTTCAGCCCACTTTTTGGGCTGAAAAAAGCTGCCTCGGCTTATACTCGAGTCAGTGAAAAATTTGCCCGAAATGGAGGAGAAAAAGGGGCGGGGCCATGCCGCTGGGTGACACTCGTGAATGGCCCAGTGCCCCTGTGAGTTTCCCCTCCCTCTGTGTCAGTTTGCCGCGCAGTGCGCACCGCACCATCCCCCCTCCTCACGTTCTAATGTAATGCAGGGCTGTCCTACGATTCCCCTTCCTCCCCCTCCTGCCGCTCTGCAACGATGTCCCACCTCCTCCTTGTTATGGCAAGCAGCCACATAGCGATGTCCCACCTCCTCTGGTACAGTGATCCAATGATAGGAATCACTGTGCCGTGTGTCATAGGAGGCGGGACATCGCTCCCGCAGCTGCATGGGACATCATCATCACAGCGGGACATCAGCATCATGAGGTGAGTGAAGTATTTCATTGAATACACCGCTAGTTTACTGTTTTTCTTTGAAATAAATATTCAAAAACATTATTGGTATCTATTTTTATTTTTGAAATTTAACGGTAGCTGCTGCATTTCCCACCCTAGGCTTATACTCGAGTCAATAACTTTTCCAGTTTTTTGTGGTGAAATTAGGTGCCTCGGCTTATATTCGGGTCGGCCTATACTCGAGTATATACGGTACTCTGTTCAGTTGCATTAAAGGTCATCGGTTTTCCTAGAGCTGCCAATTAAATTCTTCTAAGAGTTCAAATTGTAGAAACAAGCAGAATTTTTTTTCCCCATTAGCTCTCCCCAGGATCAGGTTATCATAAGTTATCATGAGCCAAGGTGGCGCAGTGGTTAAATGCAGCACTGCAGGCTACTGCTAGATCAGCAGGTCAGCGGTTCAAATCTCACCGGCTCAGGGTTGACTCAGCCTTCCATCCTTCCGAGGTGGGTAAAATGAGGACCCAGATTGTTGGGGGCAATATGCTGACTCTCTGTAAACCGCTTAGAGAGGCCTGAAAGGCCTATGAAGCGGTATATAAGTCTACTGCTATTGCTATAAGTTGAACTATCATTCCTACTTTGTTTTTGTTTTTTAAGCCATTTGTATCGGAGTTCATCACTATGCCACTGTAGGCAAATCTATGAATGTATGAAAAAAACCACTTGTTAAAAAGAAAGCAAGACTATATACAATTAACCTGCACTTGACACTAAGCGATGCAAGATTTTCGAAGGTACCTGTCTTAGCTTTGATTAGGCTAGTGCCAGGTCTGTCATCTGAAAATTAGATTCCCCTTTACACTTCTTCTTCTTGACAAGCATTGTATGAAATCATTCTTATGAATAATGTCAATTATATGTTTTATCTTATAATTTCAATTTTTTTTAATTTCCATTTTATTACTCTGTTACCTCATGTCCTCTCTTTGCCATTATCCTTATGTTATTTTATTTCATGTTTGTTCCCCCACCTCCCCATCCCCAATCAGGGTTGGCCTGATCCCTGGCATATCCAGCTGAGATGCTATTTTTAAGTGTTGTTTTGATTAGCAATCAGCTGGATGTTTCTACAGGCCTCTTCTCTTAGTTTACTTACCTGCTACCAAACAAACTCCTCTCAGAATGTCAGCCTGTCAGGTGAACCAGAAAATATGACAAGATGAAATAATTATATTTTACCATAAGGCCATATTAACAGAATTTTGCAAATCTGAAAGTTAGAGGAGGTTTTTAGCTGGTTTTCTCTTGTTCGGGTGAACCAGTAGAGGCAGCTGTGGAGAGCTCCGCCCACCCACCCTGACGTAATGCATGAGTTCTGTGCATGCGCAGAAGGCGGTGCGCATGCACAGACATGGCATGTGCACTCACATTTGGGAACCGATAGGCAAGTGAATCCCACCGCTGCTGAAAGTACAGACTTCCAGACATCATTTTCAACTGCTGCTTCTTTCTCTCACCATTAAGCCAATGGAAGCTCCTGCCTCTCTTATCTAATTGTTCCCTGTAGTATCTCTCCCTCTTACTTCCCAAGGCCCATCCCATTTCATGTTCCAAAAGGGTTTCTCCTTGTCCCTGATTCCATTAGGTTTGAAGTGAAAGATGGATAAGGAAAAAGTATACAGAATACGGTCCCTTTCAATGAATACTTGGTTGTAATTTTAAATTCACAAACTGGATAATATGGTGTTGCAATAATATCTTTAAAAATGCAATGTCCTTTTGAATCAGATATTAAAACTTTGGCATGTAGCACTCAATGGCAGGGGTGTCCAACTCAAGGATCTGGCCTGCGGAGTTCTTAAATCTGGCTTGTGGGACTAGGCTGGAAATAGCAAAGCACCAGCCATCGGGGCCTCCGGCAACCGAAATGTGATGTGGGGGCTGCGCATGGCCACTCGTGCCCCATTTTGGCCGGCAAGGTACTGCAGGAGGCTGTCCATCCCATCTCCCCCCACCCAGCCGGCCCACGGAGAAATCCAGATTAACACCCCTGTTCTATGGATTATGGATTTGTCTTGTAAGAGGATAGCATAGAAAACACTTTCCAGAGTTCGAAAGATGGAGTTAGTCCAGATTTGCAATGCGCTCTCTAAGTGGCACTCTCTTGATGCAAAGACTAATTTGAAGCTCGACCATGCACATAATGCATACTAATTTGAGTGGCTCCGGGTTTTATATGTAATATAGTTTCCTTCTATTTTTTCCTTTTTTACTATATAACAAAAATTATTTTAAAATCAGAATATTTTTTCTAAAATCTACCATAGATTTGAGGAAACAGATGAAATTAACAAACTTTTCATGTTATAATTTAGCCAAGGATTATGTCCTATGTTTATACAAAAAAAGTAATCAAAACATATAATGTATCCTTACAATAATACACAGTAAAGAAACAATTATTACTCCATACCAGGGGTGGGTTTCAATTTTTTTTACTAGCAGTTTGGTGGGTGTGGCTAGATGGGGGAGCACATGTGACTGAGTGGGCGTGGCCAACTTGACATCAATCACACACACTCAGTCACATGACCCCTTCACCAAGCCATGCTCACCAAAAAGTTTTGACGGGGTGCTCCCGCCTCGACAGAGCTAAGGGAGCGTCTACAAACTACCCAATAAGGAAAAAAAGTTTTTGTCCTCCCCGTTCTCAGGAGCAATCTGCAGGCTTCAGCAGGGTTGGTAGGGGAGGAAAAAATGCCCCTGTTTTTGTGAAAAAATGGGCAGAAAAGAGGCCGTTGTTCACAAAAACGGAAGCATTTTTGGCTTCCCCCCAGCTGCGCTGAACCCCGCAAATCCTTCTGCAGGTTGGGGGAAGGCAAAAATGCCTCTGTTTTTGCGGGGAAAAAACACCCCATCTCTGGGACCTCTCTGGGACTGGCTTGCACACACCATTAAAAAAAAGGGGGGGGATTACATTTTTTCAATTAAAATTGTTCTGCATGTGTGCAGAACAGAAAATAAAGCTTGTGGCGCACAGGATAGAACCGGTATTGTCACATGGCCGAATTACTACCTTTTTGGCTGAACTAGTAGGAACCCACCTCTGCTCCATACTAATTCTATATACTAAGAATAAACGATGTCTAGGTTTGCATTCTTATTTATTTAAGTATTTATCCCTTTTCTACATTGCCCATCTTATTTAAGTGACTCTTAAAACATCCATGCACAAAGCAAGGGTTTTGTAAGTTTGGAGTACAGTAAAGTTTACAGAAGGCCAAAATCTGTTCAAAGAGAAAAAATTATAAAGCTGTGGGAAGCGAGACAAATAACTTTTCTTCTCCACATCCCTAAAAGCTCCATAAGGACGATACAGCATGCTTGCAGAATGACAAGATGGAATATTTTGCAAAGAATGGAATAAGGAAGAGATAGAATAGCCCAGTGATGGCTAACCTTTTCCGGACTGAGTGCCCAAAGCACATTCACCCAAACCTCCAAAATGCAATGCGTGTGTGCCAGTTCTAACCTCTTCTATAGAAGAGGTTCCACAAATCTACCGTACCATTTAGAACCGGTTCCAGCTCCCTCCCTCCGCCCATCCGCACATCATCAAGATGAAGAGCGAGAGGAGGAATTCTGGGAGTTGAAGTCCACAAGTCTTAAAGCCTGTCAAGTTTGAACATCCCTAGGGTTTTTTTCCTAATGGGTTAGGGGTGCAAGTAACTTGTAACTTGACAGCTTTAAGACTTGCATGCTTCAAATGCCAGAGTTTCTGAGCCAACATTTTGGTTGCTAAGCAAGAGGATTTTTAAGTGAATTTCACTCTTTTTACAACTTGACCATGCTCACCCAGTCACATGGCTGCCTAGCCACTCCCACCCGGTCACATGGCTGACAAGCCACTCCCACCCAGTCACATGGCCAGCAAGCCACTCCCACAAAGCAGGCCACACATACAGAAGAGGTTCTAAAAAAATTTGAAACCCACCACTGGTGTGTGGCCCCTGTGCATGCACCCCCACATGCATCCCACCTCACACATGTATGCATGTCCCCTGCATGTTCCCCATGTGCATACGCGCACCCACACACCGGTGTGTGCCTTGCCCCTGTGCATGTGTGGCAGAGACTTGAAGACCAGCTGGCCAGCGGGAGGCGCATGTGCATGTGCACTGGAGCTGAGCTGGGGTGATGGCTCACGTTCCCTCTCTGGCACATATGCCATAGGTTTGCTATCACGGGAATAGCCTAGCAAAGTATTGCATGCCATGATATAGATTATTTTGTAATAATCAGAAAACCGATTAATACTTGTTAAAGCCACCCCCCACAACACACACATTTTTTAATAACGCAAAGCGCCAACCTAGAAGCATGTGTGCATACGTGAACACACACACACATTAATTCTACTGGAAAAATATATCACGTGTTGCTTTCACTGCGCACAATTCTCACATCACCATAGTTAATTTTTAAACATCCCTGAATGATCAAGGACATCCAGCAAGGGGAAAGGGCGAGGCTTTGATTGCACAGTTGTGACCCAACTTTTTGATTTTTTGATTTTTTTTTTACTTTTTTGACTCTTGCCCCAGTGGTTACACTTGGAATCCCATGATCCTTCTCTAGTCTCAAATATTCAGTATTCATATAAAGAGCAGTGGTGATTTATGCAACACCCAAACCTAGGAATTATTAACCCACCCTCAAAGTAATTAAGGGGGGGGGGGGGAACGACACAGTTTTAGAGAAGTAAAAAGCTGACATAATACAATACAATACAATAGCAGAGTTGGACGGGACCTTGGAAGTCTTCTAGTTCAACCCCCTGCCTAGGCAGGAAACCCTACACCACTTCAGAAAAATCTTCTATCTAACATGTTAGAATGTTGGGGCATTCACAACTTCTGGAGGAAAGCTGTTCCACTGATTAATTGTTCTTACTGTCAGGAAATTTCTCTTCAGTTCTAAGTTGCTTCTCTCCTTGATTAGTTTCCACCCATTGCTTCTTGTTCTACCCTCAGGTGCCTTGGAGAATAGTTTGACTCTCTCTTTTTTGTGGCAACCCCTGAGATAATGGAACACTGCTATCATGTCTCCCCTAGTCCTTATTTTCATTAAACTAGACATACCCAGTTCCTGCAACCGTTCTTCATATGTTTTAGTCTCCAGTCCCCTAATCATTTTTGTTGCTCTTCTCTGCACTCTTTCTAGAGTCTCCACATCTTTTCTACATTGTGGTGACCAAAACTGAATGCAGTATTCCAAATGTGGCCTTTCCAAGGCATTATAAAGTGGTATAATCACGTGATCTTGATTCTGTCCCTCTGTTTATGTAGCCTAGAATTGTGTCGGCTTTTTTGGCAGCTGCTGCACACTGCTGGCTCATATTTAAATGGTTGTCCACTAGGACTCCAAGATCCCACTCACAGTTACTATTATTGAGCAAGGTACCACCTATACTGTACCTGTGCATTTCGTTTTCCTTGCCTAAATGTAGAACCTTACTCTTTTCACCATTGAATTTCATTTTATTAGATAGTGCCCAATATTCAAGTTTGTCAAGATCCTTCTGTATCTTGAGCCTGTCTTCTGGAGTGTTGGCTAATGAAATGGAAATATCACAGAGTAACCATTGATCTACATGCTTGCATAATCTGTTGTCCCTATTAACTCTGGGAGGCCACTGTAGCAATTTTTCTGCCCTTGGCTGTTGTGACATAATAAGAAGTGATGGCACATGCAAAAAGTGCCTCCCCCCCTGACAAACCAAAATCTCAGACACCCCATTTCGCTGGGGCAGGAGTTTCTGTGCTTCAAGAGAGAAACCACAGAAGTGGTTCAAGAACAGGATTCTTTTCGATTAACCTGATTGTGGAGAATGAATGGAAAGTTTAGCAACAAAAAAGGAGCATTCTGCTCTATAAACTCTCTACCTCCTACTTCTTTTCAAAACTCACCTTTTCCACCTGCAGAAACCTGCCTGGGCTAATAAAGTAATTGCAAGGAAATGATTCATGCTTAACAATTACAACTCTCTCCCCAATGCATCATAAGCCACACCCGCTGAGCAAGCTGAGATGTTTGCCTGGTAGATTTCACCTTTTCAGCATATTAGATGGTGTACAAGGCATGTTTTTTTGTTTTTTGTTTAAAAAGGTTATGCAGTATTGAAATTATATACTGCGGTGTGAGTTCCGATTCCGTCACAACCGATACGCTTCGACGGGGCTGGACATCCACCTCGGGCATGCGCGCTGTGCAAGCATGCACAACGTCCCCCATGATACTCCAGCTGCTCGGCGGAGGTCACAGAGGCGCCGTACACTGCGCATGTGTGCACAAATGGCCCAGTTGGCTTAAATACAGGTAAGGAATGCAGGTGAGCAGATGGAACCCCATTCCCGTCTGGTGACTGCTACTCCCAGATGCCACCAGTACGCCCATACCGGAGTGTACCGCCCGGAACCCACCACTGATATACTGGGAGGATACCAGTGATGGGTTGCAGGTGGTACGCCCCAGTACGGGCGAACCGGAGTCTTCCCAGAGCACCGGATACCGTTCCGGTACAGTGCTGCGGAGGGCCCGCCCGCCCGCCCGCCCAAGCTCCTTACCTGTCCTTTAAGCCTTTGGCGCTTCCGCACACGTGCATGGCATGTACAGCGCCTGCGCAACACTACACCGAGCAGCTGGAGCGTCACGGAGGCTTGCAGAAGCATCGTAGGCAAGTACGCCGCATGCACGTACCACGCAGGTCCACGTGGGTGGCGCCAGGGCCGTTCCAACTGTACCGTTTGGAACGGAATCCAGAACCCACCACTGGAGGATACATACATACACCAGGATGCTGAAAAGCAACCCAGCACTGGCAGCTTCCTGTGTCTGATGACATACATTCTCACACATATGGACATAATAGCACTGCATTGCACGCCTGTGAAACTGCAGCTCATTTGATTGTTTAATTAAAGCTTCAGAAAAGAAGCTGCACAAAATAGTGATTTGGCTTTGTAATAATTCTTTATCTCTGCAGAGATAACACTAATAGCCTCAGTTTTTCTATAACATTCTTGGGAATCTAAAGACGTTTAAGGCCAAAGTTTCGCTCCCTGTAAATTTTAAATTTGGGGGACCTTAATTTTACCAAAAAAAATTGAAAAAATAATAATAATCCCCAAACCACCTTGCTTGAAACTGTCTCTATCCTTAGATACTGCCTTTAATAATTTTTAGGACATTGCTTGGAGCTTGAATTATTCAGTTTAGGCTGCAAATCCAATTGCTGGTTATTACTAATGCCAATACTATAACCTCTTAACCCTATGCTGCCATCTGGTGGTCCTTTTCATTTTAGCAGCCAGATCCAAACCTATGGAGTAATGTGTTTGGGAATTTTAATACAAAAAAAAATGTTTGTTCTAACAAGGATATTTGATAAGTCAATTTTGCTTCTTTAGAGGAAAAAAAGGCAGAGAATCATGCCCCATGCTCAATAGCTTTATCCTCAAAATGTGTTTCACCTGGTCGGTAAGGGAATGAATGTTTTGTGGGAACAGTAGAAAGTGGGTCACTTAACCCAATCAATTCATTCAGAGGTAAATTTAACCCCAACTGATTTAGTCATGCAGAGGGCCATATGCACTCCAGCTAGGCAGGCATATCCTTAATGCCTAAACTAAACAAATTACCCCTTTCACACAGTGCTCTTAAAAAAAGAGCAGCTGAAAAAACCAGTCTCTCTATTTCAGAACTCAGGCATGGCAGCAAACAATATATATACCTGCAAACCTTATTTGTGCTCACAGCTCAGGCATATTTGCTCTTATTCATCTGGTTAGCAAGAAAGAGGTCATCGCTTGTGGGCAACATCTCTGAGCATCCAGAGATCAATACTGAAGTATTAATCAGGTTTCATCCTGCATCTCTGCAAAGTTTCCTTGGTGCAAAAAAAATGGGAGTAAAATATCTGCAATAAATCCAATTGCCATAATACTTATGCACTGATCTTCCAAAGCACAGGGAGCCCAACCACAAGATATGTACATTGTACCTGGGCTATCTCTATTCCAAGAGAGCCAAAGGAAAGAAGCCAGTGACACAACGGACTTCTTTGGTGCATGACTTCCTCGGATTTTATATACTTTCTAGAGAAAAAAAGGCACTCTGGGTTCCCAAAATGTGGTTTGATTATGTCCAGGGGTGAGCTGCTACGGGTTTGCGCAGGTTCGGGAGAACCCGGAGCTAACATTATGGCCAGTTCAGAGAACCTCAAATCCCATCCCTGGCTAGCCCTTCCCCGCCCACCCCGCCCCTCCCAGGAGTCTCCACGTGGCCCATTTTGGATGCAAGGTAAGTGCAGGGCCTGTGCGGAGGCTCGGGGAGGGGGGGAAATGGGGCTCCTGGAAGTTCCAGAGGCCAGAAATGCCCCGTTTCCGTTGCCTGTGTTTTTTTTTTAATTTATTTATTTATTTATTTATTTATTTATTTATTTGTCTTGTATGCCGCCCACTCCCGGAGGACTCCGGGCGGCTCACAAAAGACAAGGGAAAGAGGGGAACGAGACAAAGACAACATATTAAAAACAAAACCAACATTCGCAATTTCCATGGAGGTAGATGCTTCTCAGCTCCCCCCAGCCTGCTGGAACAGCCAGGACTTGGTGGCTTTGCGGAAGGCCGGGAGGGTAGTAAGGATCCGGATCTCAACAGGGAGCTCGTTCCAGAGGGCTGGAGCTGCAACAGAGAAGGCTCTCCCCCAGGGGGGGAGTCGCCAGCCGACATTGGCTGGCAGATGGAATGGTTTTTCTCCCTCCCCGAGCCTCTGGAGCCTGGGGGATGAAATTTTCACCCTCCCAGAGGTTCGAGGAGAGCCTCTGGAGCCTGGAGAAGGCAACCCCCCCCCCCCCGGCCGTTGGTGCAGGAGGCCAACTAGGCCATGCCCACCATGCCCACCCAGTAACCAGGTAGAGAACCTGTTGCTGAAATTTTTGAAGCCCACCCCTGGTTATGTCCTAATAGAACTACTGGTAAGCTGATCTGATTGGGTTTGTAAATGACTGGATGAAGCACCTTGTGGGGACCATGACCTCCGAGTGCCATGATCTTGGAGGTTATGGATGCTGAAAACAATTACGGTGATAGAAAAAAGACTCCTGAGCCCCCGTGTGGCATAACAGCTACAAGTTGGCCATCTCTTCTATAAGCTCTGTCTTGGGCATAGACATATTCAATTTGAAGGGTGTTCCTTTTATCCCTCTTTTCTTTTCTGTCCTTGTTTCGTCTCATGAAAACGGGAAAGCATGTTTTTCCAAGAGAAATAGAGACAAGCAGTAAAGATTGAATATGTTTATCACGTTAAGGCATGTTAAGGCACATAGTACCTATGCGAAGTGCCACTGGCACACCCACCATTAACTGATCCCCAGTAAAGGTTTTGGGCATGAATTCCAGAGCAGGGTTTTCCTTTGAAGCTTCTTTTCTTTGCTCTGAAGTCTGCAAGAAAGAAGGTTTTGACTCATAACTCCCACATGAGCTATCATGCTTGCCAGAGCTTGCATGGCTTATATGTTGGAGGAGGAGGAGGAGGAGGAGGAGGGATGGATGTAGCATACCTGAATTGATTGCCTATCAGATTATTAGAACTACCAAGGCAATTAGATTCAGAGCAGCATGCTTAATGTTAGCTTCATAAAGCCATTTGATGGCATTGAAATCAAAGCAGCCCGAATTCCCCCAGCAGCAAAGCAGTGGAAAAGCCCAGCTGAATTGTTCATTGCCAAATGCATCCCATTTTCTAAGCTGCTGGTATCTGTGTTGCAACAGTGGTAAGGTGGGGCTTAGGCCTTCCAAACTGTAGCAATTTGGTCCAGACATAAGATAAAAGAATGAAAGGAGATATCTCAGCATTTAAAGGCCTTCGCTTGCTCAATTTGGATGTTATCCAAGTATGAGGGAGGTTAGCATGCAGCGTAGTAAATACGGTGGTCCTTGACTTACAGCCACAAATGGGATCAGAAGTTTTGTTGCCAAGCAGAATGGTTGTAAATAAGGCATGCCTGATTTTACAACATATTTTTTTTTGCTATGGTTGTTCAGCGAATCACTGCAGTTGTTCAATGGATCACACGGTCATTAAGTAAATCTGACGTCCCTCCTTGACTCTGCTGGTTAGAAGCCGGCCAGGAAGGGTTGCAAATGGTGATCACATAACTCGGTGAAGCTGCAACTGGCCTAAATTTTGATCCTGTGGCTGTGGAGATAGTGTGAGGGTCATAAGTGTGAGGATTAGTCATAAATCACTTCTTTCAGTGCCGTTGTAGCTTTGGATTGTGGTTAAATAAATGGTTGTAAGCCAGGGGCTACCTATTCAATCATCTTAGTTTTTTCATTAATTAGTAAATCAAAGCCAAACCAACCATCTGTATGACCTCTTTCCGTGTAATATACCGTATTTTTCTGAATATTTTTTCCCCTCAAAAAAGAGGGTGAAAATCTGGGTGCATCTTATACACTGAATACAGCATATTTGGCCTCATGAAACCCCGCCCCCTTTGCAGAAATGGCTGTGCATAGCCTTTAGGGGGCTTCCAGAGTGCTCCTGAGGACTAGGGAGGGCAGAAATGACTGAAAAACGGGCCATGGTTTCCTCATTTTTTGGACCCCCCAGCCCACAGGAGCACTCTACAAGCCTCCTAAAGGCTATTCGTGCCCTTTTTTTGACTACAGAGTGCAAAAACTTTTTTTAAATTTGCCTCTTCAAAATCTTGATGCGTCTTATACTATGAAAAATACGGTACTATACCCAGGATGGTGAGCCTATGGCACGTGTGCCCGAGATGGCATGCAGAGCCCTGTCTGCTGGCATGCGCACCATTGCCCCAGGTCAGATCTCTGTGGCGTTTCTTTTGTGAGCTTCTGTTTCTCTGCAAACGACAAAACAGAAGCGCCACGCTGCCTCGGTTGGGATGCCCCACCTCCCGCTGGCCAGCTTGGTCTTTGGGTCTCTGCCGCACCTGCATGTCAGCACATGCGTGCGTTCATTCGTATGCATGCACCTTTTAGGTGTTCTGGGTTACAGAAAGTTCCCATAAACTATGAATCAATTCACTATGTATGTTACATGAGCATTAATGCATACTCCCTGTGGATATTGCACTATTTAAAGGCCTGATCAGCAATAACAAAAATTTCGGCCTGGAGCCAGAGTCCTGGTGGCTGCCTAGACAAGTCCTTGTGGTTTTTGGTCAAAATTCTGGAAGTAGTTTTCCCTCCTTCTTCCTGACTGGTTTAAGTCACCCAGTTGGCTTTGTGCCTAAGGTGGGACTGCAATTCCCAGTTTCCCAGTTTCTATTTTGGTATCTTAACCACTACACCAAACTGGCTCCTTTAATAAAAACTAGCTTAAAAACAGTGGTGAAAGTATAAGAACCCAGAAGATATTTATCAACAACAACTAGCTGGGCAGATACATCACAGATCACCATAGCTTTCTTTATAAGAATTGGCAATAAATTTAATCTAATCATTTTGAATGCATATTTACATATGAAAATCAGCTACAAACCTGGCCAAAATTCAGAGGTTTATTGAATGTATTACTTTTGTTCCTCTCCCCCCCCCTTAGATTTGCCAAATATCTCCATAGACCCAAGAGCAAAATATATCATTTAAAAGAAGGGAGTATTCCTGCACGATTTTCTTCTCAGTGCCAGAACAAAACTGGGACATAGAGGTAGTTCTCATTTAGTGACTGCCTCATTTGTCGACCATTCAGTTGTAACAAGGACAAAAAAGTAACTGCAACCACTCCTTGCATTAGTTTAGTTTAGTTTAGTTTTATTTGTCTTGTATGCCGCCCACTCCCGAAGGACTCCGGGCGGCTCACAATAGACAAGGGAAGGGGGAAGACTAGACAAAGACAACACTTTAAAAACAAAACCGCAACATTCACAATTTCCACAGGGCTGGATGTTTCACAGGCCCCCCGGCCTGCTGGAGCAGCCAGGACTTGGTGGCTTTGCGTAAGGGTTCGGATCTCGACAGGGAGATCATTCCAGAGGGCTGGAGCTGCAACAGAGAAGGCTCTCCCCCGGAGGGTCGCCAGCCGACATTGGCTGGCGGATGGAATCCGGAGGAGACCCAACCTGTGAGATCTGATCGGTCTATGGGAGGTAATCGGCAGGAGGCAGTCTCTCAGGTACCCAGGTCCGATGCCATGTAGGGCTTTTACAACCTACGCAGGAGTTGTAAAGCAACGGAAACCTGACGTAAGATCATAAGCACAGTTAGTGACCATTTTGCTTAATGACTAAGTTGCTGGTACCAATTGTGTTCATTACCCAATGACTACCTGTATATAAAAAGTCCATCCCTACAAGTTTCCTAATTTTTCAGACGCCTAAGCAGAGTTGCCAGAACTCTGTACTACTTTATAAGGGATGCTCCTTTGAGGACTACCATAGTGTGGAAGGAGAGAAAGGTTGTTGTGGTTTTTTTTCATTTTTCAGAAAAGGCTCTAATTTGCAACAATAGGTACTCCCTCAACTGCTGGAGATAGGCACATACGTATATGGGGGTGGGGGTGACCTTTGGAAGATTACCATAGAGGAGAAATCTTACAAGAACATAAGTAAATATCTGATGGGTCAGATCAGGGTCCAATCAATACCACATTCAGTATTGTACAGTAGCAATCTGATTCAAAAACATTACTGGGACATTAATAGACTCATTAACTCCTTAAAAGGTACTTTTCTGGAAAAGTTGTTCTAGCCCCATGATAGCAAACCTATGGCCCCGTGCCATAAGTGGCACACAGAGCCATCACTGCAGGCAGATGAGCTGTCGCCCCAGCTCAGCTTTACCACGCATGTGTGCATGCCTCCCGCCAGCCAGCTGGTTTTCGGGTCTCTGCCGCGCATGCACGGGGCAGGTAGGAGGTGCATGTGCTTGCACGGGGGGGGGGAAGGAGAGCGCGGAGGGTCACACATGCATGCACAGGGGTTGCATGTGCATGCAGGGCGGATGTGCGTGCCTGCGCAGAAGGTGGGAAAAGCGGGGGGTCACACGTGTATAGGCGGGGCGCACGTGGGGGATCACACACAGATGCACAGAGGAGCAGGGTGCGTGGGGGGGGTCATGCACAGGTTATGGGTACGTGTACATTTTTGGTGCGACAAAAAGGTTAGCCTAATAATCACTTTGGTTGTCCTTTTTTGCAATTCCTTGAATGGTAGGGGTCCCAATGAAAATTACCCCCTTCCTTTAGATGCCCTTCAATGAAAGTGAAAGGGAGATGCATGAAGAAGAAAAGTTACCCCAAGTTCCTATCAAGTTGCAAAACCTGATTGGAAGGTTGGGCTCCCCTTTTGGCTCATCAGCTGCACAGTTTTATCCTAAATAAATCAGCTGCTTTCAGCCTGAATATATCATGTTTTTATTTTTTTATTCATTTTTAGCTGCCCTTTATTATTTTTACAAATAATTCCAGGCAGTGAACCACACTTTCTTCCTCCTATTTTCCCCACAACAGCAATCCTGTCAGGTGGGTTGGGCTAAGAGAGTTTATCTAGCCCACAGTGACTCAATTGGCTTTCATGGCTAAGGTGGGACTTGAACTCATGGTCTCCTGTTTTCTAGCCTGGTGGCTTAATTGCTAAACCACACTGGCTCATTCTGGTTAAAGAGCTGAGGTGGCGCAGTGGTTAAATGCAGCACTGCAGGCTACTGCTAGATCAGCAGTTCAGCGGTTCAAATCTCACCGGCTCAGGGTTGACTCAGCCTTCCATCCTTCCGAGGTGGGTAAAATGAGGACCCGGATTGTTGGGGGCAATATGCTGACTCTCTGTAAACCGCTTAGAGAGGGCTGAAAGCCCTATGAAGCGGTATATAAGTCTACTGCTATTGCTATTGATCATTCTGGTCAAGAAATTAGTTAAACAGTCATATTTATATTTTTTAGCAACGGTACAAAATGGTGGTGTAAAAACCTCACTGCAACTGGGGAGGGAGGCCTTGTACCTTGAAACCTATGTCTCTTCCTATAGAACTGAAACAGAGGCCTTTATTCCCTGCTTCCTTTCACATTGCCCTGGAATAACCTCCTACACTGAATAAATGCTGGGATCCACCTTAATTCTGAGCTATTAAAAACTGTTATAAATCCCACCTTTTCTCTGAAACATTACACCACCAAGCACACTGGCTGTTCATTCATATGACGTGACATGCCATGACCTAGATTTCCAGGTCTAATCTCTTTTTTAATACACTAATTGTTCTGCTCCTGGTTTTGCTCTGCCTTTTGCCCCATCATCACCAGGTCCACTGACACACTTCTTTCCTTCTGACATTTTACTTGGTTCAACTTGTCATTTCACACAGATGATTGTTCTCTGTTGGGCTCTCAGGATATTCAGGACGAACCAGAAAAAACTCCTCTCTCCAGCAAATCATCAATTCATGGCAGGGATGTTTCACTTTTGTCAGCTTAAAGGTGGCACCAGATTTGGTACAGAACATCAAGGACCACACTCCATAAATAGGTAGGGCTGGGCCAGGCCTGGAGTGGGCTTGATATGGTGGGCTTGGAAGCTTTCAAAGGATGGCATAGTGCCTTAATCCTTTGCAAAACTCAAATAACCAATTTTGACCCTGAATCTTCCACCACCAGTTGGTGCATGTCAGAAAGACCAAAACAGCTTTGTAGTGTTGAAAGAAATGTCCTTCTGGGTTCGGCTCCAAGTGGGGAAAAAGACCATGGAGACATGGAGGCTGCTTGGAAAGATGGTTTATTGGTGGACAGGACCACATGGCTTGAGCCCTGAACAGAAAAACATGATCACATGCTTCAATGTTGGTGGAGAAAAGAGAAGGAAGAACTGAGATGCTGAGTCCCTGGTTTTACGCCCTCTCTGTCCTTTGATCTTGAGCTTGTATTCTGATTGGTTGTCAGACTCCCATGGGGCCATGCAGGGGCAACTCTCTAGGCTGCGTTTTGAATCCAGGTTTGGTTGAGTTCTCAGATGCCATGTGGCGAGTTGGGTAAAGGGCCAATATTATCATGCCTTAATCCCATCCCCCCTGGAGCTGAAGGGGAGAACTCTTTATTATGTAAAGTGGACTAGCTTGGCCTTCTTAATGGCCCATTGACAAAGTGGGGGTGGGCAAGAAGCTACAGGGAGCTATTCTGTCTTTTAAAACATGTTTCTTCCTTTTCACATCCAGAGAGATATTCTGGCTTTTCAATATTTCCTAGGATATTTCATTTTTCTGGGAGAGGGCTGGGTGATAACTTCCTACAGTGGTTTTAGGGATCTGCTAATAGAGTTCCCCACCATTTATGGCTTTGTGGACCGGCAGCACGGGAGGAGATGATCCCCTGCGAGAGGTGGGCGAGCATGTGTGCAGCTCCATTTGCAGAAGTGGTGGGCACATGCACTTGCTACTCACACAAATGGAGTGTGTGTGCATATGCTCACCCGCTGCTCACAAAAATGGGTATGCGTGTGTGCAAGCACTTGGCCTCCACTTCCATGCCCCAGTTCCAAATGGCTTCAGGCCCAGTAGCGGGCCGCAGCCCTGTGCTAATAGATTCAGCAATGGTCACAGGTTGTAGGAGCCGCAGTGGCGCAGTGGTTAGAGTGCAGTACTGCAGGCTACTTCTGCTGCCTGCTGCCTGCCTGACTGCAATTTGGCTCAAGGTTGACTCAGCCCAACTCACCAAGCTCAAGGTTGACTCAGCCGTCCATACTTTCGAGGTTGGTAAAATGAGGAGCCAGATTGTTGGGGGCAATAGGCTGACTCTGTAAACCGCTTAGAGAGGGCTGTAAAAGCACACTGCAAAGCAGTATATAAGTCTAAGTACTATTGCTATTGTTCTCTACCCTGAAACTTTGATCCTGTTCCTTTCCAATTTTAAAAATTGGTGTTGTTATACAGATTTCCATGTAAGAACTTTTGTGTTGCTCCCTAAATCATTATCACCATCAGCTATTAAAGATCTTAAATTTATATTCCAAGAACTTGATAAACACGTACCCTATATTTGGCTCTCAGTGACCTGCCAAATTTGGGGGCTCTATTGACCCTGCAATCTCCTCATTGATGCCATGCTGGGTTCCCGAGGGAAGCAGAGTTCTCTGCTCAATAATTATACGACAGCATGCCATTATGCGGCACATTTCTGAGAACTGGTACTGGTGCCTCCTTCTTTAATTTTTTTTTTTTCTGATTCAGTGATTTGAGCAATGCTGTGCAAGTAGGGCACACTCGACCTCATTCTAAATGTTCTCTCTGTGTCCTTCAGTGAACCTAACCGGAAAAAGAAGAATAGCTGCTATAGCTCAACAGCAGAGCTTATAGTCACAGATTCAGCCCCAATTTTACATCTCTATCATCATCATACGTGTAAGATACAAAGTACATTATTTTTTTTCCTGATGGCACTGAAGGACGCAATAGCAGAGGTAGCAAACTACCAGCTTCTTCCTGCGGCCACTGTGCCCAGAAATATCATATGGTTTGATTAACAAGAAAAGAATTCCTCTGTTTCCATGCTGGATTTTTTTTTTTTTCCATTCAAAGAGAACACCACCAAAATAAAGTGTTAACGTTCTCATTTTACATCCTCAGTCTTTTTGTCCCTTTTGTTCTGAATCAAAACTGCTGGCGGGAGGGGGGGGAGGAGGGGGGAAGGCAAGTTTGTCATATTCTTATTTCAAACTCAGGGCAGGAAAATCCCTTCCCCTCTTGCACTGAACACAGTTCCTTCATCCAACAAGGAATCATTGTAGTCCAGCATCTGTCACTCAGGAGGCCACGGCCAGGCGAGGCTTGTGAAAAGATCTGACACGGATGGTCCCTGTGTGGGATTTGTACTCAGCTGTGCTGCGCACTAAGCAAGGTTTTGTTGCCATGGCAACAAGGAAACCACATGACATCCACACTGCACACAGCCAGAGATGCCGGAAGGCTTAAAGGGTCCATGCAGCAATTGGGAGCTGGGTGTCAGATGGACTCCTGTCCTACCTTGCCCAGTTTTGGCGGTACAATTGAGGAATTAATTTCTCAGTGCAAGATGCTGGAAGAGATTCGTGGCTCATCAGCTGCTTCCAGGGCTCCAGGAATTCATAAACTGATGTCCAGAATTGTGAAACAGCCCTAAAATTTCCAATGCTCCCTGCCAGCTTCCCACAAGGAAACACAATAGGGAAGATGGAAGGAAGTCAGAAAACACACCTACTCCCCCTCCTGCTTTTTTTTTTTTGCCCACCCATCAATCTGGGGTTTTTTTTTAGGTAAGGAAACATCTCTGAAACAATGAGCCATCAGAGCACAGAGGTGTCTAGTGTTATCTTAAGCTTATGCGAAGAGTTTGTAATGTTTCCATGAGATATATGTGTATTTTGCTATACATACAGTGTGTGTTAAAGGTGATAGAACTGCCGCTTATTTTACTTATGGACATTCTGCATATTAAAGAATCAATTGTGTAATTTCACACCCCACCCAGGATATGTAGGATTGCTTGGCTTAAAGCCAGAAGACTGCCTGACATTTGAATTATTTAAATTGCAAATTGAAGGAAAGTAACGAATTTTTTAAACCAGTTGAAAAAGAAATCGAGGGATTATTGAATGTTTACTTTAAGATTTTAGAATTTGGAGATTGGCGCAGTACTTACCATCGGATGGGATTCTGATCTGAGTATAGTTAACATTGCATTATAAAACAAAACTGTAAATTATTTTTTCATTAGTCATTTTATCTATTTATCATGCACTTTTTAGCTAAGTTCATTACAGATGGGGAATAAAACAGCGGGAATAAAACAATGACTCACCCAGAGTCATTGAATACGAGATGGGCATATAAATTTCCTAAATAAATAAATAAACAAACAATTGACACAATAAAGCAATTTTTCACAGGTCCCTGTGAAGTTGCTTTAAAATAAGAAATGCTTGTCAATTTGAATGTGTAGAGATTAATATCATATATCATGAATCTCTTTAGTTTTGAGTGTCCTCTTTGTGTGTGTGTGTGTGTGTGTGTGTGTGTGTGTGTGTGTCTGAATTGAATTGAATTGAATTTATTTAGCTTGTATGCTGCCCACTCTCCGAAGACTCAGGGCGGCTTACAAATAAGAAGGGAAGGGGGGATACAAGAAATAAGAAACAACAATTTAAAAAATCCAACAACATTCATAACTTAGGATGGGGCTGGATAATTCAACAGCCAGGCCTGCCGGAACAGCCAGGCCTTGGTCGCTTGGCGGAAGGCCAGAAGGGTAGTAAGGGTCCGGATCTCAACGGGGAGATCGTTCCATAGGGCTGGAGCTGCCACAGAGAAGGCCCTCCCCCAGGGGGTCGCCAGCTGACATTGGCCGGCAGATGGAATCTGGAGGAGGCCTAATCTGTGGGATCTAATAGGTCTCTGGGAGATGATTGGCAGGAGGCGGTCTCTCAGGTAGCCAGGTCCGATACTATGTAGGGCTGTGTCTGTGTCTGTGTGTGTGTGTGTCAACCTCTGGTGGTATTTGGATATTGCTGTCTTTCTTGCCTCCTCAGTCTGGTTCCCATGTGATTTTGGCATAACAAGCTACATGCAGTAGTGGTGGGTTTCAAAAATTTTAGAACCTCTTCTATAGATGTGGCCTGCTTTGTGGGAGTGGCTTGTGGACCATATGACTAGGTAGGAGTGGCTTGGCACCCATGTGACTGGGTGGGCATGGCCAACTTGTAAAATCTGGTGAAACTCACTTAACAACGCTCTTGCTTAGTAATCAATATGTTGGCTCAGGAACTCTGACGTTGAAGTGTGCAAGTCTTAAAGCTGTCAAGTTACAAGACCCTTGCACCCCTAACCCTTTAGGGAAAAAAAAACCAGGGGTGTTCAAACTTGACAGCTTTAAGACTTGTGGACTTCAACTCCCAGAATTCCTCCTCTCGCTCTTCATCTTGATGATGGGCGGATGGGCGGGGGGGGGGAGCTGGAACCAGTTCTAAACTGTAGATTTGTGGAACCTCTTCTATAGAAGAGGTTAGAACTGGCAGGAACCCACCCCTGGCTACATGTAACTGGTATATATGTTTGCTGTGTGGTAATTACACCCAACTACCTTTTCCTTTCTTAACTACTATCTGGCCACAATCCAAAAGACATCTGTGTATATTAGTTCAGGTAGATCAATGAGTCAATGTCTTGTTCACTTTTAGCATATGGCTTGATGATCTTCAGGTAGAGGAGGGGGTGATGGTATTCCACTCCTTAATTTATATTTGTACCTAGTCCTTGTGATTCTCTGCCTGAGGGGATTTAAGCTTATGCAGAACAGCAGTGGGGACAATGTGTCACCTTAGTATATGTCAGAATTTTCATTCATTCATTCATTCATTCATTCATTCATTTCTATAACCACCCATCTCAATCAATAACTCTGAATGGCTTAAAATTCCAAAAATATAAAAACAAACCTATTATTATTATTTATCGCATAACACATTCACATCACGCTTCAATTCACTTGTCTGGAATGCTATAGTCCCCTGCTTCAGCAGGGAATTGGACTAGAAGACTTCCAAGATCCCTTCCCTATTCTGTTGTTCTATTTTTTTTTTTTTAGGTATTTTAGGTATTTTATTAAGATTTATAGGCCGCCCTTTTCCCTGAGGGGACTCAGGGCAGCTCACAATCATTAGGGAGGGGGTGCAATACAAAATAAACAATATGTAAACAAAATAAAGTAATAAAAACACAACTTGCATTCAACATTCAACACTCGGGTGGGGCAAATTAAAGACTTATCCCCAGGCCTGTTGGGAGAGCCAGGTCTTGAGGGCTGCGCGGAAGGCCTGGACGGTGGTGAGGGTGCGTATCTCGACGGGGAGATCGTTCCACAGGGTCGGAGCTGCAACAGAAAAGGCTCTCCTCCGTGTAGTTGCCAGTCGACATTGACTGGCGGATGGGATTCGGAGGAGGCCCAGTCTGTGCGATCTTATCGGTCGGAGGGAGGTAATCGGCAGAAGGCGGTCTCTCAAGTACTCAGATCCACTACCATGAAGGGCTTTAAAGATGGTCAACAGCACCCTGAAGCGCACCCGGAGAGCAACAGGTAGCCAGTGCAGCTCGCGGAGGATGGGTGTTATGTAGGCGAACTGCGGTGCGCCCACTATCACTCGCGCGGCCGCATTCTGAACTAACTGCAGTCGCCGGATGCACTTCAAGGGCAGTCCCATGTAGAGCACATTGCAGTATTCCAGCCTAGAGATCACAAGGGCTCGAGTGACTGTTGTGAGAGCCTCCCGATTCAGGTAGGGTCGTAACTGGCGCACCAGGCGAACCTGGGCAAATGCCCCCCTGGTCACAGCCGACAGATGATGATCGAGAGTCAGCTGTGGATCCAGGAGGACTCCTAAGTTACAAACCCTATCTGAGGGGTATAAAATTTGACCCCCCAGCCTGATAGATGGAACATTAGCCAAATTGTTGGGAGGGAAACACAACAGCCACTCGGTCTTGTCCGGGTTGAGTACCAGTTTGTTAGCACTCATCCAGTTCTTAACGGCCTCCAGACCCTGGTTCATCACGTCCACCGCTTCATTGAGTTGGCACGGGGCGGACAGATACAATTGCGTATCGTCCGCATATTGATGGTATTTTATCCCGTGCCTCCGAATGATCTCGCCCAGCGGTTTCATGTATATGTTAAATAGTAGGGGGGGATAAGACCGAACCCTGCGGCACCCCATATTTTAGGGGCCTCAGGGACGATCTCTGCCCCCCCCACCAACACCGACTGCGACCTGTCCGAGAGGTAGGAGGAGAACCACTGCAAAACAGTGCCTCCCACCCCCACCTCCCGCAGTCGTCGCAGAAGGATACCATGGTCGATGGTATCGAAAGCCGCCGAGAGGTCGAGGAGAACCAGGATGGACGCATGGCCTCCATCTCTGGCCCTCCAGAGATCATCGGTCAATGCGACCAAAGCGGTTTCTGTGCTGTAACCGGGTCTGAAGCCGGACTGGAAGGGGTCAAGGTAGCTAGCTTCATCCAAGGCCCGTTGAAGCTGGAAGGCCACCACCTTCTCAACAACCTTCCCAACAAAGGGAAGGTTGGAGACAGGACGGTAGTTATTTAAAATGGCTGGATCCAAGGATGGTTTCTTCAGGAGGGGTCTCACCACTGCCGTTTTAAGTGTGGCGGGGAAGTGCCCCTCCCGAAGGGAGGCGGTTACGACCGCCTGGATCCAGCCACGTGTCACCTCACTGCTGTTGGCAACCAGCCAGGAGGGACACGGGTCCAGAATACAGGTGGAGGCACTCACAGCTCGAATGGCCTTGTCCACATCCCCAGAGGCAACATCCTGAAACACAACCCAGAGATGGTTTGCCAAGTGATCCTCTTGTGTCCCGGCTGGATCTGCTGCGGTGGAGTCCAAGTCCGACCGAAACCGAGCAACTTTGTCCGCTAAGAATTGGGCATAATCCTCAGCTCTACCCTGCAAGGGTTCCCCCGTATCCCTCCTATTTAGGAGGGAACGGGTTATCCTAAACAGGGCGGCTGGGCGGGACTCAGCGGACGCAACCAAGGTGGCAATATGAGATCTTTTTGCTGCCCTAAGTGCCCTGATGTAATCCTTGGTGCAAGTTGTTAATAGTGCTCAGTTCGACTCGGACTTATCGGACCTCCACAAGTGCTCTAGGCGTCTCCTCCGGCGCTTCTTCTCCCGGAGCTCCTCGGTGAACCAAGGAGGTCTCCGGGATCCGCTGACCCGGAGGGGCCGTAGTGGCGCAATCCGGTCAAGAGACTCCGATGCCGCCGAGTACCAGGCAGCAGCCAGAGTCTCCGCCGAACTGTGGGCGAGAGTATCAGGAATAACCCCAAGCTCCGTCTGGAACCTCAAGGGGTCCATCAGTCGCCTGGGGCGGAACCACCTGGTCGGTTCCTCCTCCCTACGGTGGGGGTTTGGCCTCCGGAAGTCAAGCCTCAGTAGGCAGTGGTCTGATCACGACAGGGGTATGGTCTCATTTCCCCTCAGACCAAGATCACACATCCACAGCTATTAAAGCTGTTAAATCACATCAATTCAATTCATATCACAAACCAATAAAACAAACTTAATGGCCCCTTTTGTGAGCTGTCTTGAGTTAACTTCCAGTTTCATTGAGTTCTTGAGGAACGTCCGTGGTGCCCTGTTGACTTTATATAATGCCAGGCATTCATAGATCCATGTGTGTCACACTGAGTCATAGGCTTTTCTGTAATCTATCCAGGCTGTGCGCAGGGGTATCAAACTCACATCATCACGGTGTCGTCATGTGACATCGGGACTTTCCCCCCCTTCACTAAACCAGCTGTGGGCATGGCCAGCGTGTGGCGTATCTGGCCTGCGGGCTGGGAGTTTGACAGTCCTGGTCTAGATCTTGAGTCTTGGCCGACTGCCCTGTCTAACTGGCATTTTGAGCCTCTGGGGTTGTTTCCAATGCCCTTTTGAGCTGTGCTCATATACTGGTTCATGTGGTCTTGTAACCTGGCAGCTATAATACCTGATTGGACTTTCCATGTTATGAGGAAGCTGGTTATAGGCTGTTAGTTGGACAGTGCTATTCCATTGTGGAGGTTTTTCATGGTCAGCACTGTCCTTCCCTGTGTTAGCCAGTTTGGGTGGAACTCTGCTGCTCTACAATATATAGAGAGAGTAGAGATAATAAAAACAAAGGAAATGTGGGTAAAAGTAAGTTATACCATCAATGTTTATTATAGCAATAGCAATAGCACTTATATACCACTTCATAGTGCTTTTACAGCCCTCTCTAAACGGTTTTACAGTCAGCCCATTGCCCCCAGCAGTCTGGGTCCTCATTTTACCCACCTCAGTAGGATGGAAGGCTGAGTCAACCTTGAGCCGGTGAGATTTGAACTACTGAACTGTAGCTAGCAGTCAGCTGAAGTAGCTAGCATGCAGTACTGCACTCTAAGCACTGTGCCACCTCGGCTCTTCCATATCCATATTATGCTTCTCCATATCTTCTGCCTTTGCGAACATATTTTCTTCTACCACATCTATAAGCTGCTTCATGCATTACGTTTGTTCTTTAAACTTCCCACCTCTTTCTTTTTGAAGATCTCATGAATATCACTTTCTTGGGCTCTCTCTTCCTCTTAGTTCATTCTTCCTTCACGTACTTGTTCTGCTATTAAATCCTCATTTATTCACTACATGACTAATTCATTTCAATGTACCATTTTCAGACTGCCCCCCCTTTTTTGTATTCAGTCCATATTCATTCAGCATCCATTTATTTTGAACTGCATCTTTTCCTGTTTTCCTAAACATGCTTCTGAAGTATCACGTTTCCAGTTTTTGGTTTACTTTCACCTTCATATAATAGGAGGAAGAAGCAGGATTTTTCATTTCTTTCAACAATCATTTTACAATGGACTGCATGCTATCTCTCCATCAGCATTTGCAAGTCTTAAAATTTCTCCATCCATGTTCCCATCTTGAGTAAATATTCTATCAAAGTAAATACATTCATTTTATCATTTACGTTATACTTGCAAATGTTATTTCTATTTTCCCTGTCAAAGATACCTGTCTTTGTTGTATTATGCAATCTATATAATATTCACTAAAAATCATACGTGTTCTCAGCCAACATCATGGCATCATCTGCATATAAAACGTAAACCAAGACACCAAAATAAGTTATGCTTCATATTTATTCCTTTTTCAAATGTATGTTTAAATAGATTTATGCTTAAACCATGTATTTAAAGTAAGCAAACTTTCTTCAGAGAACTACATAGTAGTACATAACTCAGTTGAACATAAACAGGTTTTATTTGCAGACAACATTCTTTCGTTTATTTCTAAATATCACTATTATTCCAGGGTTGAGATGCCTTTAGTAAAATAGCACTATACTCTATTAACTGGCCCAAATTGGAATTGATGCCAATAGGTGAAACTTTTAGACATCCTTTTAAGAACTATAAGTTCCATATTGGTACTGAAGGTATATCTAGGTAGATGTATACCAGAATTATAAATCATACGAGTTACTGAGAGTTACCATATTTTTCGGAGTATAAGACGCACCCTTTTCCCTCAAAAAAGAGGGTGAAAATCTGGGTGCATCTTATATACTGAATACAGTATTTTTGGCCTCCCGAAACCCCGCCCCCTTCACCAAAATGGCCATGCATAGCCTTTAGGAGGCTTCCAGAGTGCTCCTGAGGGCTGGGGAGGGCAAAAATGAGAGAGTTTTTTGCTCCTTTTTGCCCCCCCAGCCCCCAAGAGCACTCTATAAGCCTCCTAAAGACTATGCATGCCTCTCTTTTTTTGACAAAAAAACAGGCCCATTTTTTTTGTGAAAAAGAGGCCATTTTTGGGAGGTCTGCAGTGTGCAAAAACTTTTTCTTTAATTTGCCTCTTCAAAATCTTGGTGCGTCTTATACACTGGTGTGTCTTATACTCCAAAAAATACAGTAGTAACATGTTCTTTTAAGCTTATGGAAAAATACTCCAACCCCCAACTATTTCTGGATTCATCTATAGCCAATTTGCTCTTGAGCATTAGGCCAGGAAAGTTGTTCTGCCTTCTAACCATTGTAGGAGAAAAAAGCTTCATCCAGGAATCTCATTGGTCATTTCCTTTAATAAGAAAATGTTGGCGCTTCTGGAGAAAAAGTAGAAACATTTCAAAGCATATCACTTCAAGGACATGGACATTAAAAATCAGAATCACCTCCTATGCATGATACCAAATCCAAAAGGATCAGATTAGTAAGTACTAAAACTTTTATTCAACAAAATTGTGTCAAATAACATTTTGCATTTCAGGGGTGAACTGAGGAGGAGTGAATTTTATAGTGCTCTTGAGGTTTAAGAAGGAACCCATAGTTGAATAAGATGTTTTTAATCATCTAAATGAAGGTAGAATTGCTCAAACTAAAGTCCCAAAGTAATAGTCACACCATCTTCAACAGTTGTTCTCAAAGTATAATAAATAAATTATATTTAATACTAAATTACAAATGTTTAAATATTATGTTATGGGTCAACCATATTCAATATAATTAAAAATCAAACCATAGTGTGGTTTGAAGTGGTTTGCCATTGCTTTCTTCCAAGGGCTAAGAGGGAGTAATTGGTTTGGTTTGGTTTATTAGATTTATATGCATAATGTCATTCCGATGACTATTAAGGTCTAAGGTGGGACCAGAATACATAATCTCCTGGTTTCTAGGCCAGTGGCTTAGTCACTGTACCAAACTGGCTCTCTGTTATGGTTTATAGTTCATCATATTGTATGCACACAATTAATATAACTCACATATGCCTTATTCTAGGATTAGGGATTGTATTAGGTTAAATTAGGGATGAGGAAACTTCGTGTTGTTGCTATGGCAAACACCTGGAAGAAAATGAGCTTTTTTATAGACTGCAAACCATCTAATTATCTTCCAGAAGATTTTTAGCTGCCTTAAATTTGACCATATGTTTACCTTATGTCTGGAATTATATCAAAGATTGGCACTAAAAAAACAACAACCCAAAGGACATAACTTTTTTTTAAAAAAAATGATGGGGCAAACTAAGGAGTATGTTTGCATAAATCACACTTCTGCTAATTATATGTGTACAGATGGTCCTCAACTTACAACAGTTCATTTAGTGACCGTTCAAAGTTACAATAGCACTGAAAAAAGTGATTTATGACCATTTTCCATACTTACAACCATTGCAGCATGCCCATGGTCACGTGATCAAAATTCAGATGCTTGGCAACTGACCCATATTTATGACTTTTTACAGTTTCCCCGGGGTTATGTGATCACCTTCTGCGACCTTCTGACAAGCAAAATCGATGGTGAAACCAATTTCACTTATCAACCGTATTACTAACTTAACAACTGTGGTAGTTCACTTAACAACCGTGGCAAGAAAGGTTGTAAAATGAGGCAAAACCTAGTTAACAAATGTCTCGCTCAGCAACAAAATTTGGGGCTCAATTATGGTCGTAAATCGAGGACTACCTGTACTTGCAAATTTAGAAAGAATTGTTATAGTTTAGAGAGAAATAAATACCATTTTATCTGATGAGCAATCTTGAGAGTGTTTGATTATATATTAAAAAAATTAATCTGCCCTGTATTGAAAACTCTCTTGGCCATTGTCCAGATGCTGGCTTCAATAGCAATAGCAATAGCAATAGCAGTTAGACTTATATACCGCTTCATAGGGCTTTCAGCCCTCTCTAAGCGGTTTACAGAGTCAGCATATTGCCCCCACAGTCTGGGTCCTCATTTCACCCACCTCGGAAGGATGGAAGGCTGAGTCAACCTTGAGCTGGTGAGATTTGAACCACTGAACTGCAGATAGGAGTCAGATGAAGTGGCCTGCAGTACTGCACTCTAACCACTGCGCCACCTCGGCTCTTTAACCCTATCTTCACTCCACAACTCGTTAAATAGAAGGCATCTTTCTTAACCTGGTCCTCTTCCACTGTGTTGACTTACACGTCAATTTGCCCAATAATTTCCAGGCATCATGGCTGGCTGGGCATCATTTCTGGAAGTAAAAATCCAATTCATTTAGACTGGCCTCATACAATACAATAGCAGAGTTGGAAGGGACTTTGGAGGTCTTCTAGTCCAACTCCTTGCCTAGGCAGGAAACCCTATACCGTTTCAGACAAATGGCTATCCAACATCTTCTTAAAGACTTCCAGTGTTGGGGCATTCACAACTTCTGGAGGCAAGATGTTCCACTGATTAATTGTTCTAACTGTCAGGAAATTTCTCCTCAGTTCTAAGTTGCTTCTCTCCTTGATTAGTTTCCACCCATTGCTTCTTGTTCTACTCTCAGGTGCCTTGGAGAATAGTTTGACTCTCTCTTTTTTGTGGCAACCCCTGAGATATTGGAACACTGCTATCATGTCTCCCCTAGTCCTTCTTTCTATTAAACAAGACATACCCAGTTCCTGCAACCGTTCTTCATATGTTTGTCATTCAGCCTGATTGCTATTCAGCTTGCCCTTGTATCCCAGAGCCTGCAGGAATTAAAACATGATGACCTGCATATACTGCACATTTAATGTACAAATATGTTATCAATTTATAAAATCTGCTCTAGTTCTCACCTTAGGGACATCAAGTTCTGACCCCATCACTCCTAGAGCACTGATGCAGATATTCAAGAGGCCGTCTCGGGGAACAACAATCAACATAAAAGCATGAAGCATTCCTTTAAAAACAAAGAAAAGTCCAACACTTAACTCTTCAATCTACATACCACTAAAACTCTTATCATTACCATTAACTAGGCAAAACAGTGCATTATAGAACAACAATTTTTAAACCAATGTACCTCAAATGAACTAATGAACAGAATGCATTGAAAATCTGGAACCTACGACTCCGAAGGGAAAGAAATTTGTGGAAGTTGTTGCTGCTTCAGGCTGCTGCGGCCATGTTGAACGTGAACATTTTGTGACAGTTTCCCTTCCACTCTCGCAATCCCTTGCTCCCCCACCCCCCCCCTCCATCCAGCAGGAAGGAATTAACTGATTATGTGGTTCTTAAAAAGCATGAAGCATGAAGAAAGGTCTGGATATTTTCACTGGCAGATAAACATATACCATATTTTTCAGAGTATAAGACGCACCGGAGTATAAGATGCACCAAGGTTTTGACAAGGCATTTTTTTTAAAAAAGTAGGTAGGTAGATAGAGGGAGAGAGAGGGAGAGAAAGAGAAATACAGTAGGTAGGTAGGTAGAGAGAGAGAATACCTAGGTAGGTAGGTAGGTAGGTAGATAAAGGGAGAGAGAGAGATAAATAAAGAGAGAGAAATACAGTAGGTAGGTAGGAAGAGAGTGTGTGTGTGTAGGTAGGTAGGGGGATATATATATATGGAGAGAGAGAGTAGGTAAGTAGGTAGGTAGGTAGGTAGAGGGATAGAGAGAGGGGGAGGGATAAATACAGTAGGTAGGTAGGGATAGTTTTTCATGAAAACGGGCCCATTTTTAAAAAATAAAAGGCATGAATAGCCTGGGGGGGGGCTTGCAGAGTGCTTCTGGGGGGGAGCAAAAGGAGCAGAAACAGCGCATTTTTAATGAAAACGGGCCCGTTTTCTGTCAAAAAAACTGCATGAATAGCCTTATGGAGGCTTACATAAAAATATGGATATCTAAATCCCATTTTTGTTCAGGGATATATTCGGACTATTAATCTAAAATGATTGCATTCAACCTTTGTCAACTAAACCAAATTATGACAGTTTAGTATGATGTATGAATCCAGTCACTACTTAAAATAATGTGATATATGATCTTTTCATTCTATATAATCTTAATTCTTATGAATTCTTATGAAACTGAGGCAAGAAAAATAATGCAAATATGGGGAAAATGGATGCAGACTCATTTTTTTTCTTTTTCATTAAAATTTATTTTAATGAAATCTATTTATTGGCTTTCAAGACCACCAAAATCACTGTGCATGGCTTACAATGTTTAAAAGAAGTCATAATTTTAAAAGAAATATCACTAGGGACCAAATTATAGAAATAACATTTTAAAAAAATTGATAGGTGCTCACAAATCCCATAATCCCAGGCCCAATATACTATTATATAATTTATACATGAATAACTTCTAGTATTAGAAATTAACACCTTCAAGGTTTCCTTCTATGCAATTCATTTTTTCATCAACCCTACCCATCCTGGTTATATATTTACATAATTTATGTATATGATGAGCATTTTAATGTCAATCTTTAATATATTAACATCAAATTTCTGGATCATAGTTCAGTGTCATGCTTATTTATTCTAATTATTATTTTAAAATTATTTTAAAATATTATGATTCATTGTATCTAGTTCAATACAAGCACATGTATCAATAAATATAAGATCGTTATTAATAAAACAAAGTTTCTTATGTTGAGTTGCAGAATCTCTTGGCAGATGGCATTGGATTACATTTGTTTTCTTCTTTCCATTCTTACTACCTTGACTAACTGATTATGGCAAATTGCCCCAAAATACTTTATGAATCATACTGTTAAGTATAAAAATTGCATTGATTGAGACAATAAAGCATTGGCCTTTCCAATTTAGTTGTTACTCCATTCCCAGCTTTATTATGGTATTTGAGATTTGAGTCCTTTCCATTGGCTATCATCCAGTTTTCAGACACGAACTCCTGTGGCATGTCTGAAATGCCTTCTCACAAGAAGAACCATGCTCCTAGCTCAAACCTGAGTTCCCTAATGCTGTTGGGTCTCAATTCCCCTCTTTCCTTATCACCGGCCATGTTGCTTCTTCACAAGGGGAAGAATACTTAAACAATATCCTTAGATTGAAAGCTGGAGAAGAATGTATACAACAGGATTCTCTAGAACCATGATGGTGAACCTATGGCATGAGTGCCAGAGGTGGCACGCAGAGCCCTTTATGTGGGCACGCGCACCATTGCCAGCTGCTCTTCTGGTTTCCGGCACGCACATGTGCACTGGCCAGCTGGTCTTTGCAGGCGCTGGAAATTGGCCTGAAAATGGCCTAAATATGGCAAAAAAACCAGGCCATTTCTGGGTTCTTTTCCAGGCCAAAAACAGCTGGAAATCAGCCCAAAAAACAGCTTGATAAACGGCCCAAAATACGGCAAAAAAACAGGCCATTTCTGGGACGTTTTCCGAGCCAAAAGCAGCCTTTCTGTGGGCACGGCACGATCACCATTGTCAGATGCTCTTCTGGTTTCTGGCACACACATATGCCCTAGCCAACTGGTCTTTGCGGGCGCTGGAAAATGGCCTGAAAACGGCTCAAGATATGGCAAAAAAACCAGGCCGTTTCCGGGCCAAAAACAGCTAGAAATCAGCCCGAAAAACAGCCTGAAAAATGGCCCAAAATATGGCAAAAATCCAAATTCTGGGTCGTTTTCCGGGCCAAAAACAGCTGGAAATCAGCCCAAGAAACAGCCTGAAAAACAGCCAAAAACTGGCATGTGCGTGATGGCAAGGTGGTCTTTGGGTTTTCAGAGCTCCGGCCCACGCGCATACATGTCCATGCATGCACATTCCGGTTTGGGCACTCAGTGCCAAAAAGGCTCGCCATCACTGCTCTAGAACATATTTTTTTGAGCAATCTTCATAAGCATGCATGAAAACTGCACTAAATATACAACATACAGGCATAACCTTCAAATATCCATAATGCTCCTGACTGTATCATTATAAAGAGAAAAGCAAGTAAATTCTATTGGCACATCAAGGTTGAGGGGGATAGAAGGGGTGGGCGGTAATATCCATATTCTATAGCTGGGATGTAGCTTTAGTTGGACCAATACAACACATATTTTTCAAGTTCTCCTGAACTTTTCATCAAGCAAATGTTAAGGAAGAAGGAAGCAAATACCAACACGGGCAGTTTTTGACTTAGAACTGTTTATTTAGTGACCGTTCAAAGTTACAACACTGGAAAAAATGACATGGCAGTTGTTCACACTTAAGACCGTTGCAACGTTCCCATGGTCACGTGATCAAAATTCGGATGCTTGGCAACTGGCATGTATTTATGACAGTTGCAGTATCCCCGAGTCATGTGATGATCCTTTTATGACTTGTGGACTTCAACTCCCAGGATTCCCGAACCAGCATGGAAGTTCAAGTCCACAAGACATAAAAGAGCCATAGTTCTCCACCTGTGTCATATGCTGAGGAGACAAACTAGCCTAGCCATGAGGCTGAGTTGTTAGTTTCTGATGTGCAGGATTTATCTAGATTACTTAGTCATGCCACTCCTGATCATTAATTATTGATTAATGATACAGTTCCAGGAGCTTATATACATCAGCATGCCCACACCTGATGTCTTCTAGATCTGTGAATTTCATCTTGCAAAATTACCCAGCCAGTTTTGCCATGACTGAGATTTCTGGAGGAGGGTGAGTTTGGGGGAGGCAGCTATAGAATGTGCAGTTTGTTGGCATCTCAGTTCTGCCATCCATTAACATCTATTATCTAAAGAAGAATCATTTTCTTTATTATCCGTAACATAATGGCATGACTCATTATAATATATTTATACAAAGTCAAGAGCAGAGGGAAACATTTTAAAATAAAATGTATGAATCTGATGTTTAAAAAACAGCAACCCAAGAGTAATAAAGACAAACAGAATTTTCTTCATGTGGCACGCAAATTATATGTGTTATTGAAGACTTTTCCAGCATAGTATCTTCTAGATGTACTGAATGTAACCCTCCCTAATTTTGCAGTCGATAAGGCCATTATTTGAAATCTATTTTTAATACCCAAATAAAAACAGTCGGGGACTTTACAGTCATATAAATTGCGAATAACAACTAAAATATCCAACCATGAAATCTTGAGTTCATATCTGAGAGTTAATGTGATTAATGTTATCTATTTACTAGATCCAATTGTAATTGACATTCTTAGTCTGCCGGGTATTTCAGTTTAGCATATATTTGGATAATGATTCATGTCATTGCCAGTTTGGCATAATGATTAAAGTGCTGGCCTAGATACCAGAAGCCTGTGAGTTCCAGTCCCACTTCATAGGGCTAAAGAGAATGAGGAAGTATTAGGTATGTTTGTTGCACTTGAGTTACTTGTAATAAAGTAATAAAAATGGAATAAGAGTCTTATATATAAATAAATGTACCTCTTTTCAAAATCATTTTCAGAATCATTTTTAGACCTAAGAATAATACATACAATTATATAGTACAATGTCCTACCTGTCAATGAATACTTCAGCTTCAACCGCAACAACACACAACCACACAATAGATACAAACCAGGGGTGGGTTCCTGCCAGTTCTAACCTCTTCTATAGAAGAGGTTCCACAAATCTACCATGACGTTTAGAACTGGTTCCAGCTCCCTTCCCCCTCCCATCCGCACCACATTTGCCCCGTCTACCACTCAGTGATTGGCTGGCTCACCAATCCTCCCGCCCGCCTCTAATCCTATCTAAACCTTAAAGTCTTAAAGCTGCCACGTTTGAACATCTTGGGGGGGGTTGTTTCTAAAGGGTTAGGGGTGCAAGGGTCTTGTAACTTGACAGCTTTCAAACTTGCACACCTCAATGCCTGAGTTTCTGAGCCAACATGACTGGAGGAGGAATTCTGGGAGTTGAAGTTCACAAGTCTTAAAGCTGCCAAGTTTGAACACCCCTGGGGTTTTTTTTCTAAAGGGTTAGGGGTGCAAGGGTCTTGTAACTTGACAGCTTTAAGACTTGCGTGCTTCAAATGCCAGAGTTTCTGAGCCAACATTTTGGTTGCTAAGCAAGAGCGCTGTTAAGTGAGTTTCACCACATTTTACAAGTTGGCCATGCCCACCCAGTCACATGACTGCCAAGCCACTCCCACTCAGTCACATGGCTGGCAAGCCACTCCCACCCAGTCATATGACTGGCAAGCCACTTCCACAAAGTAGGCCACACCTACAGAAGAGGTTCTAAAAAAATTTGAAACCCACCACTGATACAAACCTATGGTAAATCGCTTCAAACTTGATTGCAGAAAATACGACTTCAGTAACAGAATTGTCAATGCCTGGAATGCATTACCTGACAATGTGGTTTCTTCCCCAAACCTCCCAAACTTTAACCTTAGACAGTAGACTGTCTACTGTTGACCTCACCCAATTCCTAAGAGATCTTTAAGGAGTGTACTTAAGCACACCAGAGTGCCTACCGTCCCTGTTATAATATTCCCTTGTATTTGTATCCATTTCATGTATTCATAATCATGTTTATACACATATCTGTTATCTAATTCATGCTTGAAATAAATAAATAAACAAACAAACAAACACAAAATGCTACTTAGCAGGCCCATTTTGCATCATTTTCCCCACATATGCATTTTAAACCCTATTTAAGAAAGATTACTGAATGATCATTTTACCAATGGCTCCCAATATCAGCAGACAACCAAATATTATGCAACATAAGATGAATACAAGGGAAGGCAACATCTTGATAAGATAGCAGTAGAATGTCAACCAATAAATAAAATTAAATGCCTGGTAAAGAATACCAGCAGCAAGGAACATTAAAATAGCAACGCCACATTTAAATGGGTGACAGTATAACAAACCATCAGACAGCTGGCTGAATTAAACAGTTTTGCAGAAAGTGGCACCTGAAAATTACCAATTTATTAGAGAGAGGTGGCTCTTGTACGTGGTTCTGAATATAAATGCCTTTCACATCCATTAGTGAGGACAGCATCCATCACTGCCCCTCTTCTCAAAGTCTTCTCTTTCTCCAAACCAGCCTTAAATTCACACCCAGTTTCTGTAGTAAACAGGACAACAACTGTATCATATTCTGCAACACCTGCCCTGTGGAATTGAAGCTTATTGCAATATTCATGCCAAAGGGTGCTACATTATTTGTATCTCACTCTTCGTCCCAGTGCTGTTATGTGCATAGGCCCTGCATATTAAGCACTTGTTTGCTCATAGCTCCCTGCTGGGACAGTCTCTTAACTGATATTCTAAGGCAGCCTTTTCCAACCCAATGCTCTCTGTGAACATAGAAGTACAAGCTCCTACATCTCCAGCAAGCATAGCCAATGGGAGGGATGAATAGTATAGTCCCATTATGGCGAACCTATGGCACGTGTGCCACAGATGGCACACAGAGCCATTTCTGAGGGCACGCGAGGCGTTGCCCTGTCAGTTCCGGTGAGCACCAGCTGATTTTGGCCATGATTTTTGGCTGTTTTTCGCTCTCTGGAGGCTTCAGGGAAGCCTCCTGAAGGAGAAAAATGGCCCAACAGGCAACCCTGATGTCTGTTCCCAAATGCACAAACTGGACATCAGAAAATGGGCCATTTCCAGCCTCTGGAGAGCCTCAGGGGGGGCAGGGACTCCGTTTTCACCCTCCCCAGGCTCCTAGAAAGCCTCTGGAGCCTGGGGGGGGGGGTGAAACATGGGTCCACTGTGCCACTGTATGTCAAAAATGGGGGGAGGGCAGAAGGTTGTATGCATGCGCAGGAAGGGAGGGTGCATAGAATTATGGGTGTGGGCACGCACGTGCATGACCCCTCCCCCCACTTTTGGAATGTGATGGCAAAAATGTTAGCCATCATTGCTATAGTCTAACAGGGCCAGAAGATGCCAGGCATCTTGGTCTAAAGCAATGGTTCTCAACCTGTGGGTTGGGACCCCTTTGGGGGTCGAATGACCCTTTCACGGGGGTCGCCTAAGACCATCGGAAAATGCATGTTTTCAAAAAAATACAGAAAACATAAAATAATGTTATGGTTGGTGGTCACCACAACATGAGGAACTGTATTAAAGGGTCGCGGCATTAGGAAGGTTGAGACCTACTGGTCTAAAGGAATGTCTAGGTGTGTCTGTGTGTGTGTGTGTGTGTGTGTGTGTGTGTGTTTGTGTGCTGTTTTGCTTTTGTTTTGCCTGCTTTGCTCTTTAATGACCAAAGAAATTCATTGGGTTTTCCAGCTTATCTTAATTATGATGCCATTTTCCTTGGCAGAGGTTAATGAATACCAATTCATGTTTGTATTGGGGAAGACCTGAGACACTCAGACCTGAAAATCAGAAATCATGATCACATGACTGGGGGGGAGGAGTCATTGTAGGGGCCAGTTTTGCAAATGCAAGTGGTCTGAAGATCCTTCACATTTCAATTCCACATGATGATTGGTCCCATTTTTATTTAGTCTCTAAGCAGATCCTTGATTTAAAATCTGTTGCTCTATAATGCACAATCTTGGCTGATTAAAGGATATAAACAAACTATAGTAGTATATACATTACTACCAGCAAGACCATAGATGACCAAGACCTCTGCCCATCAAAGTCACTTTTGGTTCTTGAAGGGAAAAATTATAAGTATTGTATCTTATCTTGAGTTCCAGCAGCAAAGGAAAAATGTAAACCAAACAAAAAAAAAGAGCATGAGAAAATCTACGACAGCAAAATAATTCTTGGAGTAATTGCCAAATTAAATAAAAAATATTGAGCCTTCAGTTCAGCTCATATACTGACCCTACTTTTCATCCCTCCCTGTGTGGGGTCCAAAGCAATTTTCCCCATTGCCCTTGCTTTAAAAAGGGCCCAAATTCTGTCTTGAAATAGCACCTGGGGTAATATCTGCATGAATGTTGTTATAATGAAACTTATGCAGCTTCTCAAAAAAAAAACCCACAGATACACAATTGGTTTAAGAACAGTGTAGGATGCCATATATCCCAATAGGGCTTTCAGAATAGTTCGTGAAGAAAGAAAGAAAGAAAGAAAGGAGGGAGGGAGGGAGGGAGGGAGGGATGCAGGCAGGCAGGCAGGCAGCGTGGGTGGGAGGGAGGGAGGGAGGGGAAAGAAAGAAAGAATGATACAGAAAGAAAGAAAGAAAGAAAGAAAGAAAGAAAGAAAGAAAGAAAGAAAGAAAGAAAGAAAGAGAAAGACAGACAGACAGACTTAGATTTACAAACTATTTCTCAAAATTTCATGATGGAGACATGTTGACTTCATTCTGAAAGCTTCATTTGCTTGCAGAAAATTGGCTATTAATTTTAACACACACAGAGAGCAACTTGACCTAATTTGTGTTGCAACTTCTGCTGAAAGGTGTTTGTGAGAGAGCTGTGTTAATAAGGTTGGCAGGAGAATAAAGAGAGAGAGGATGAGGATATGTGCAAAGTGATCTTAGCTGAGGTAGGCAAGCCAACCTTCTACCATTGGGTTGTCTTTCCAAAAAAAAAAATTATGCCCAAAGTGTTTAAAGAACAACACATTTATCACAGCAATAGCTAGAAGTTCATTAAAGACAAACCATACATGCAACAATCTGGGATAGGGATATTTTATGACCTTCAGCATATTGGTTGTTTATATTTAAGTGCATTTGTATTCCTCATTTCTGTCCTGTAAGGTTCTACAAAGTTACTACGCTTTGCAACAGAAAACATAAATTCAAAATATTAAAATAAATTCATGTCTCCAACTAAATGGGAACCATGCCTATCCTCTGAAATACATTTGATATCTGGGCAAGGCAGGACTTTTTCAGTGGAAGTGCCAAGAATGTGAAATTCTTACCAGTCAAATAGAGATGTAGATCAAAATGTTCCAGGTTCATAGAGCTGAATTGCTTATTTTTAGCTACCTCTTCTGCTACCTTGGGTGGCTTGATTGCCACATTCCTTATGGATAGATTGATTCAAGATTGTTTCAAGATTCTCTCAACCTCATAAGGAACCAAAAGGGGAGACTAGGAGAGACAGCAAAGGCAGACCTAAATAACCACACATCAAAGTTGGTTTTGGCGATCACACCCAATTGTAGAAGCATTGGATTGAAGTAGATTCTTAGCTAGGCAATACAGTTCACATCTCGCATGATCAGGCTCACTGATGCAAACACACGGTGCCATTCTCCACAAAGAAAGCTGGGAATCATGCCAACTGGCCACACCTGAGCTAACCAAAGAACATGGACCCATAGCTGGATTCTAGGAACTGATTGTATTATTATACATTGAATAATGAACTAGAGAAACACCATGCTGACCAGCACAAAAGACTTTTGGGTGATGCACATGAAGCATAGTCTACCACACAGATCAGTATTTCTCAATCTTGAAGATATGTGGATCAACCATCCAGAATTCCCCATCTAGCCTTGCTGGCTGGGGAATTCTTGGAGTGGAAGTCCACATATCTTCAAGCTGCCAAGGTTGAGAAACACTGGCACAGACTATATATTCTTCTGTTTTGTTTGATTATAGATTTCTGGGCAGCTATTCCTCAAATTCAACTGAACCAAATCATTGTTCTCTTGTGATTATTTCAAATCTGAAAGGAGGAAGGAAAAAAAATAAAAATAAAATAGCAGAATCTCCTTGCACACTGCTGCCTTGTGCATTGATAGGCTGCACTGCAGACAGTACTTTCCATGAAATAACTTTTCAGACCTGGAATGATTCATCCATGTAAGTTGGCTGCCAGATTCTTCAGGGCCAAGTTAGTATTGGGCTTGTTTCAGTTTCAGTTGGGCTTTGCTTAAGTATTGACATATTCTTGTGCAATGCTGTATCAATGCTGTGGTCATACTTCCTTGTGATACTGACTTCTTGCTCCAGTGATAGATACATGCATTTCTATGAGGCATTAACCACAAACCTGTCAATCATATTGTAGCCACGGATGTTGTCTGAAGCCAGTTTACTTAGTTTCTTTCTGGTTCATTGCGTTGCGTAAATCCAGAAAACTCATTCATTGGCCAGTTGGATCTTTGAGTGGGGTTTGAGAGGATGCCATGGCTGTCCTTAGAATATGGTTGCCAGGATGTGTATGACCCAGGGAACCAAATACTAGAAGGCAAACTATTTATTAAGACACCCTCTATGAGGTCAAGAAACATTGTTGGAACCAGGGATTAAGTTGAGAGTGGTGCTTCTAAACAGCAGGTTAACTCTTTTTTAATTTTTAATTAAAATAATATTTTAAAAAATTAAATAGCATTGTTCTAAGTAAAATCATCCTAGGTAAGTTCTATCTGTGGTGATCTGAAGTTGAAAAATGACTTGATGGCACAGAATCAAATCATGAAATCAAATAACATTTTGGCCCAAAAGCTAGTATCTTTCCAGATGCATCACTTTAAAAATAAAGGGAAGTCTACCTTTTGGCTACAAATCAGTCTGGTAAATCATCAAACAAGGCTGTGAATGATGTGTATGCAACATGAATCAGTTCAGGCTCTACTCCTTTGAGTAAACAGTGAGGGGATAAGCCTACAGACAGCATACACAGTGACACCCAGGACATTGGGAGAGGAACATGCAGCAGAAACATTTTGTACTTGAAATAGGGGATTTTAGAGCAAAGAACCCCACCAATATTGTATATCGAATTGTTAAAAAAAGCAGAGATATTGGTTTGGGAATACGGAAATCAAGTCTCTGATTCTGATGTGTTCAATCTTGTCACATTATTTTTTAGGTTTATAATCCCACCAACTGATTTATGGCATTTTTATTTTATTTTATTTATTATTTATGTATTTATAAATATTTTAAATACAATATAAAATGTTAAATGTGGTTGGCAGGCATTTGGCAAACTAAGTATAATTTTCAAGAACAACCCCCCCCCCCTTTGCCTGAAGAGAAAAGTTTTCGATCAGTGTGTGCTACCTGCTCTAACATATGGCAGTGAAACATGGACACTAACCTCACAATCGATACAAAAGTCGAGAGTGGCACAAAGAACCATGGAAAGATACATGCTCAGCATTACAAGACAAAATAGAAAGACCTGCACATGGATTATAGAACAAACAAAAGTATACAATATCAGGAGAGTGTAAAAGAATTGAAAGGGAAATGGGCTGGTCACATAGCAAGAAGAACAGATGGCAGGTGGACCAAAGCAGTCATAGAATAGATCCCACTTGATAAAAAGCCTCCACAGAAAAGACCTAAAACAAGATGGATCAACGACATCAGCAGGCATTGTAGGCCCAATTGTCAAAAAAAAGCTCAGGACCAGTTGGAAACATGAGAAAGAGGCCATCATCCTGCAGTGGATAGACAATGATGCTGAGGAAACATTATATTGTATTGTATTGTATTGTATTGTATTGCATTGCATTGCATTGCATTGCATTGCATTGCATTGCATTGCATTGCATTGCATTGCATTGCATTGCATTACTATACTATACTATACTATACTATACTATACTATACTATACTATACTATACTATACTATACTATACTATACTATACTATACTATACTATACTATACTATACTATACTAATTATATTATATTATATTATATTATATTATATTATATTATATTATATTATATTATATTATATTATATTATATTATATTATATTATATTATATTATATTATATTATATTATATTATATTATATTATTATATTATATTATATTATATTATATTATATTATATTACATTACATTACATTACATTACATTACATTACATTACATTACATTACATTATATTATATAAATTTATAAATAACTCAAGGCGGCAAACATACCTAATATTCCTTCCTCCGACTATTTTCCTCACAACAACAAACCTTTGAGGGCGATTGGACTGAGGGACTAGCTCAAGGTCACCCAGCTGGCTTTCATACCTAGAACTCACAGTCTCCTGGTTTTCTAGGTGCACACCTTCACCAGGATACCAAAGTGTCTCTGCATAAATTACACAATCAGTTTAGTCTAAAAATAGGAAGTGTATTGCATTGCAGTGAAGTCTGCTGTTGTTCAGAATTTCAGCCTGCTTCCTGTGTAGCCATTCCACCTCTACCCCCCAGAATTTCAGCCTGTCCACTCCACATATTCCATGTTAATTGAGCATGTTCAGTCTTTAGTGGTTAGAATCTGGGTCCCCCAATATTAATGTTATTGTAATCAGTGAATAGATAAGGGTTTTTTCTTTTATTATGTTGTTCTAAATAAAATCCTAATACATTATGATAGTTATTTAATTTGATTAAAATTTAATAACATTCTATTATTTCAATAGCTTAGAGTATTACGAGTGGAAAGAGAAAGAAAAAAATATATTCCACTGGTGTTAGTTAGAGATGTCAATATTATAAACATAAAATTATATGGCTTTTTCATTCAGAGTCAAGTATAAATTCAAATTTCCTTTTTTTTAAAGTAAACATTTGTTATATTTCAATAAAGAACAATATAATAGTATAATTGTATTACTATTATATAAAAGAAAGACAAAAAACACCTGTATTTTTGCATGTGTACATTTGGATATGTGTGTGTATATGTACAGTATGTATGAGTATGAGAAAAAATGTAAATCATATTATTCAAGTAAACAAAACAGAAAGCTTCCGAGAAAAAAATGACACAAGGAAATAAAAAAACTAAATTACAATGTCAAAATAACAAACTAAAATATATATCTATACCAGTGTTTCTCAACCTTGGCGACTTTAAGTCCTGTGGACTTCAACTCCCAGAATCCCCCAGCCAGCAGAGCTTAAAGTCGCCAAGGTTGAGAAACACTGATCTATACTATATTTATTTCTAAATGTTTATGTAAAAGTCCATTTAAATAGAATACAAGTAGTCTTTGACTTACAACACCAATTGAACTCAAAACTTCTGTTGATAAGTGAACAATTGTTAAGTAAATTTTGCCCCATTTTACAACCTTTCCTGCCACAGTTGCTAAGTGAATCACTGCAGTTGTTAAGCTAGTAGCCAATGGTGGGATCCTGCCAGTTTAACAACCGGTTTGGTGATTGCGTGTTTTGCGCACATGCGCTTTGCATGCGTCTGTGCGCATGCACAGTTTTAACAAAACTTACCTTCCATGTTATTTCTGGGGAGTAACACAGCTGAGGCACGACAATCGGCTCTGCCGTATGAATCAGCTGAGGGGATATAGGTATGTAAAGTGCAGGGGTGGGCGGGCAGGCCAACCAGATCATCGGAGCGAAATGGTTCGTTCCCAGCTGATGGTCAGAGCTATCAGTTTGCCCGAACCGGCTCAATCCCACCCCTGCTAGTAACACAGTTGTTAAGTGAATCTGGCTTTCCCATTGCCTCTGCTTGTCAGAAAGTTGCAAAGTTGCGATCATATAACTGCAACCGTCATAAATATGAAATCAGTCACCAATTGTCTGAATTTTGATCATGTGACCATGGGAATGCTGCATGTAAGTGTGAAAAACGGTCATAAATCTCTTTTTTCAATGTCATTCAAACAGTCCCAAAATGAATTGTTATAAGTCAAGGACTACCTGTATTTAAATTATCAGGCTTCCATTTTTCAACATCATGATTCAAACGGAAGGATATGGAAAGTGAAAGTGTTTCTAGCTGGTGAGAAACTTTTACTGTTTTAAAAAAGAGACTGCCTATAAAAACTTACAAATTAATTTAAATTGAAGAATAGAAGAACCAAGCGGCGGAATTAAATTTGGTATGGTTTTGGACAGTGGTTATCTTACTTTTTAAATGCTATCTTCATGGATAGAATTTATGCAAGCCTTTTGAAATGGATGGATGAAGCTTTCTTCTTCTACCTTTTCTTTATGATTTTCTGTAATCTATAGACTAAAGTTTTCCTCTTTCATTGATGTGGGTATTTTTCTAATTCATTTAAAGATTGGACTTCTTTTTCTAACTTGAAATACAAAAAAGATACAAAACGAAACTTTTTAAAGTGTTACTGCTGCTCGGAGGCTGGGAGGTTTTGTTGATCAGAGCTTTGCGTATTCAAAACAGAACACTTTTTTTTTCTTCACGGATTGTTTTGACTTGGCACCACAAGGTTTTACTGCTTGGCTACAGAGAGTGATAAGAAGGGAAGCACACAGATGTCTCTTTGAAGTATATTTCTAATCAGAAAAAAAGTGGGGAAAAAATTCTTTGTGAATCTATGCTTTAATCTTATTAACCTTCCAAGCTAGAGCAGCTGTGTTTGTTAAAATGGCATAACTTCAAAAGAAAATAGAAGTCTCAAATTTGCAAAAGATACTTTCAGAAATTCAAAAATTATCAAATATATATGAAAGAATAGAGAAAAAACTGGAATACTTAGAGCACATAACAATAAAATATGATGAAAAAATTGCAGATGTTATCAAATGCAAAATGGGGTGATTGAAACTCAAAAAACAAAGTGAAAATTAATATAAAGAGATTAAACCTGCTGATATTTATGGTAATTGGTTTGTTCCTGAAAATGGAAATAATGGAATACTGAAAGAGGAAGTAAATGGAGAGGAAATCTATTCCAGAGGGCAAGATATAGAAGAAGAAAAAATTAAAGAATCTATGGACTTAAAAAAATAAATTCTATTAGAAAAAGCATTGATAACACTGCTGACAATCAAAGACAAGCTGAATAAGGAAACAGAAAGAGGGCATCAAGATTATATGAGAGATCTTACAAGCAAGGAGTTGCTAAGAGAAGTCCATACAAAGGTGATCAAGAAGATGATTAGAGGATTGGCACCACAAATGGCAGAAGATATGAGAATGTTTTGTTATTGGAAAGATACAGGTTGATAGGTGGAAGAATATAATTTAAAATTAGTTAAACTTAGTGAAATTTATTGATAATAGATATAGCTTAAATAAATAACTGATAATGTTACTAATGTATACAATGTGTAGTGTTATGATGAGTATAATTGGATATGAATATTGAATAGTACCCATTTAAGGAAGATTAGCAATCCCTTTGAATTATACATAAAGGATAATAATGCTAATGCTAATGATGATGATGATGATGATGATAATAATAATAATAATAATAATAATAATAATAATAATAGACAAAATCACCATCAGTCAAATGCAAAAAGCTGCACTGCTTGGATCTGCACACATATTACGAAAATACGTTACGACGTCCTAGGTCCCTGATTGGGGCCCGACTAGTAACCAATGCCAAATCCAGCAAAACAACTGGCCGCTGTGATACAATTCTGTTGTTGCTAATAATAATAATAATAATAATAATAATAATAATAATAATAATAATAATAATAATCACAAGCTGATTTGGACCTTTTGGACCGAAAAACCAGGAAACTAATGACAATGCACTACAGTTTACATCCACGCGGTGATACTGATAGACTATATCTGCCCCGAAAATCAGGGGGCAGAGGATTATTACAAGTGAAGCAAACAGTTGAAGAAGAAAAACATGCACTGGCTGATTATTTAAAAGAAAGTCAAGAACATCTATTAATCGAAGTAAAGAACAAAAATCTACTGAAGGCCCAACAGACAAAACAAGAATACAGAAAAGATGTGATAAAATCAAGAATGGAGAGTTGGCAGAACAAAGCACTGCATGGTCAATTTCTGGAAAAAATAAAAGATAAAGTGGACAGGGAACAAACTTGGTTATGGTTAAAAACAGGTACATTAAAGAAAGAAACAGAGTCACTAATCCTGGCTGCGCAAGAACAAGCTATCCGCACAAATGCCATTAAGGCCAAAATCGAAAAATCCTCTGATGATGCCAAATGCAGACTTTGCAAAGAAGCTGACGAAACTGTTGATCACATACTCAGCTGCTGTAAAAAAATCGCGCAGACTGATTATAAATTGCGGCACAATTCAGTAGCACAAATGATCCATTGGAATTTGTGCAAAAATTATAATATTAAAACAGCAACAAACTGGTGGGAACATCAGCCTGAAAAAGTCACAGAAAATCAGATGGTCAAGATCTTGTGGGATTTCCGTATACAAACCGACAAAATACTGGCGCATAATACACCAGACATCACACTGGTTGAGAAAAATAAGGTCACAATCATAGACATCGCAATACCAGGTGATAGCAGGGTCGCCGAGAAGGAACATGAAAAAATCGCAAGATACCAGGACTTAAAAATCGAAATTCAACGACTATGGCACAAACCAGCAGTGGTAATTCCAGTGGTAATTGGCACACTGGGTGCTATTCCAAAAGCACTGGAATTACATTTAAAACAGTTAAAAATTGACAAAATCACCATCAGTCAAATGCAAAAAGCCGCACTGCTTGGATCTGCACGCATATTACGAAAATACGTTACGACGTCCTAGGCCCCTGGGTGGGGCCCGACTAGTAACCAATGCCAAATCCGGCGAAACAACTGGCCGCTGTGATACAATTGTATAATAATAATAATAATAATAGAACTATTAAAGTTTTGATGATTAGGAGGGAAATGTTAGGATACAGGATATAGTCAAATAAAGGAGGGATAAGAATAACAATATATAGATATGGGTATAACATAAGGAAACTGGATGTAAACTTCCAAACAGTGATTTGGAAAGAAGGATTAGAAAATTTTAATAACTTTGTTATTAAATATTATGGATGTTTAGCTAGAACAGGACATAAGGATTTAGTGTTAGTGGATGATTTTAGAAATGGTAATTGAAAGGCCAGTATGTGATTATGTATTAAACTTTGGCATATTTTATGAAGAAGGACATTTAAACAATTATAGTCAAATGAAAATGGAGATATAATGATGGTGACATATATAAATATTTGAGTTAAAATACTTAAGTTAATATGAACTATGTTTGTTGACTGTGGAAGAGATGCACAAATTTTTTTTTTGTAATTAACTGATACACTTTCTGTAGCATGTAAAGAATGATGTATTTGTTTTAAATTAAAAATTAAAAAAATATTTAAAAAAGAGACACAAAATCTCATTTGGGTCCCTGCAGCCCACAGGCTGCAGGTGCATCCCTTTCTTCAGCTGAAGAACAACTGCAAGTGATTGCAATTCGGTATTAATTCCATAGAAGGAATGAATCGTTTCCCCTTTCCACCCCAACCAGTTGCCCAAGTTCCTATTGTTTGCACCTTACATCATGCTCAACCATTCCCTGAAGGAAGGATCTGATTTCCAACCAATCTGCATGCATCCCGATGCTTTCCAGGTGACTAGTGAAGAAATAGGAAAGACACCTGTCGTGAGAAGGTTTCCATATAAACACACTACTTTTATAAGGAAACTTACATGGGTGGATCCCATCTACAAGACTGAAGGACCTATTCCGAAGGCACCGCAGCCCTTTAAAAAAACTGTTTTCAAAAACGGGATTTGAAATGCATTAAGTGTAGCCCTAGATGGATTATTGTTGCCTTTGAAGGTCATGCTGATAATATGCATTTAGCACAGAAAACCTACTTTTACTGCTGTGAAAATTATTAAAGTGTAGCATTTGTCAGGCCTAAACCTTATAGAATGTTTTTAAGAAGTTATCTAAAACTGATCCCCCACCCCACCCCATCCCCAAAAACCTTTCCGTATATGCAGCTTTTCTTTTGCAGACCTATGTTTTCTACAATATCTGGCAGAAATGATTTCCCTCCCTAATTTAATTTGGTGCTAATAAGCTGCTAAATATTATAATATTTCCTTGATTCTCTTTTTAGGGTACTGAATCAGGATGGGGATGAAACAACATAGATATAGAATTTTACCTCACAAAAACAACAGCAGAGTTTTTCTGTGTAAATGTGTTTTATTTTCCATTTTCATTTTCGTACAGTCACACATATACTGTACAGAACCGGGGCCATATAACATTAAACAATAAACACAGCCATTCCTCTTGTCAATAATACCCCCAAAAATAGAAACCCAATGTACCTCTTCGACTCTCCATACACCCTTTCTTTCGCCCCCCTCCAACTTTCCATCTTAACAACAGCAGAGTTTTGTTGTTGTTTAGTGAGATAACAAAAACAATGAAGATCACTTAAGGTCAAATCTTTGATGCACTACTAAACTTGCATATATAATTCAGCACACAGCCTTCTGATGAGTGTTTTCTCTACAGAAATTGTACATACTTATCAATGCAATCAGTTCTCGGGATTTGTCTACCAATAAAATTTGGTAGGTATGGGAGGAATATCTGTAGTCTGGTCTGAGTATGATACTAAATCATAATATGTTTGTTTCTAAATTTGGCTTAGCTTGGTCTGTAGCTTCATCCCAAGGGGGAAATTGTTCATGATTGGCAATAAACCATCACTTAAATCTTACTTGTTAGTTTAGGAATCCTGGACAATTAAAGTAAGTCTGATCGTTTGATCTGAATCCAAAATCTTCGCTTAACTCTCAACTATTTTATATTCTAGTTTCAATTATTGATTCCACCAAATCAGAAACTATCAAATCAGAAACTCATATTTTGTTTCACTGATGTGTTCTTGATGATGTAGTTCAACAAATCAGGCTAAAACATATTCTCTTTTAGCATAAAGTGCAAATGTCTTCTGTGTTTATGATGCCCACAGAAAATAAATCAACGTATCTCAGTCCCTATGCTTAACTGTATAAGATGGAAGGAACGTTCTGAAGATCATTTCCCTTAAGAGCTCCTTTATCCATTTTTTCCTAACCTAATCTTTCTACTTGAAGATTAGAGATTAGATCTATTGAAGATTAGAGACTACATCTCATTTAATCCATTGCCATATGAGTCTGCTTGCTAGCTAAGAAGATGGGAGTTACGGTCTGACACAGGGGTGTCAAACTCACAGCCTGCGGGCCAGATGCGTCACATACTGACCCCGCCCCTGCCCGGTTTAGTGAAGGGGGGAAAGACCCAATATGTCACGTGACGCTGTCATGATGACGCGAGTTTGACACCCCTGGCCTAACACATCAGGAGAACAATAGATAAGGGATATCCTGTACTGTCAAAGACCTCTTCTCTTTAGAACAGGGGTGTCCAAACTTGGGAACTTTAAGACTTTTGGACTTCAACTCCTAGAATTCCCACAAGTCTTAAAGTTCCCAAGTTTGGATACCCCTGCTTTAGAATGATCCACTGCTAGAAAAGGAGAAAGGCAACCATACTTAATTTGATCTATAGAGGTATTTCAAAAAACTTTTCTTAAAAAAAGCCTATATTTCTATATTGACCCTAGGAAATATTTCAAAATTTAGATTAAGGTAAGACCTTAATTAATTCTCCTGAATTAATAAAACAGCATGTAAGTTTGTAAGTTCTCCATGTTCCATCAGGCAAGGTAAACAGTCTCTTACATCACTGAGTAAACAAAGCTGAAGGGAAGGGAAGTAGAAGAGAGAAATCATCTTCAAGCCACAAGGATCACATTTAGTTAGATAATTGGTGGGAAAAAGCTATGGTCTCAAATTTTGCTACAAGCTTGCCTAAAAGCTTGAAGCTTGCTTCTTCGAAACTCACAAGGGCTACTAGGACACAAAAAATAAACAATGCTATCATTGAGAGCTGCGGCCATCTTTTTAAAAAACCCACCAGGTCTCCTGGTCATGGGAAAGAGAAATAAAACAACATTCCCCATTATTTCTTTCTTGCTCCTGAAGTTTTATAAACATTTGAAAGGGTAACTTGCCTGAGAGAAAACCAAGCTGCAAATATGAAATAAAGTCTGAGAAGACACTGGTTGCCATGCCATGCTAAGCATGACCATTATGATCTATAAACCATAGTTTGAGTGCAGGATAAGTCATATCCTGAACAGCTGTCTGTTTGATTTCAGTACTTCATCATAAACTTCTAAAGCCAGACACATCCTACTAGTGTGCAATGCCTGTCATGCTTGACCCTTTGAAAAGAAGTAATGTATTGATTCTAGTTTAGTTATATGAGTACATCCTCTAGGAACAAGGGAACATAAAGTAGTAATGACTAACTCAATTTCTACTGACTCAAAGGGTCTACTCAAAAATCTAACTTAATCTGGATTACCCAATCCAGTTGTAATATTGATGCCTTCTCTGCTCCCTCAATTTGTCATTTCATCAAGGCAGATGACATGCATTGCATCAAGGCAGAGATGTCAAAATGGTGTATATGTAGAATGATATCTACAATCATGTAGTTGAATCCCTGCTCCTCTTTTCACAAGTGTCACTTCTGTAACACACTGGGCACCCCTGTCTCTAGGGTAGAATCTGCACTTTTAACAGGATCACTGCCGTGCTTATTTTAATCACTGGGTTGCAGCTAATAAGATTAATTGTACTTAATTTCCATTGAAATCAGTAGGACTTGATTTAGTTGTAACTATCTTTATCCATTGATTTATTTCACTTATGCTGAATCCAATCCACTGTGACAATCCTTCTGGGAATAACAGAATTCTGTCATCTATTTGGATTTAGAAAAGGCTTAAAGAATTAAAACACTTAACAAGGTTACTAGAAATCTATCTCACACAGATTCTAAACTTTTCACCCAGGACCATACAGTACTGCATCATAAACCTGTCATTTCAAACAGGTAACTAAATAAACCCACAAAGCCACTAAGTGTTTTAGTGACCAGAAAGAGTAATATGCTTAATAAAAAGAATGAGGCTTCTGCCCTTTATCTGCTAAAGGCAGCAAACCTTAAAAATATTTTGCCCATGGATTAATCTAGTAAAGAGAAGGGAAGGTGATTCTTTCCCCTTGCTTGTCAGTTATAATGGTGATCTTGTCTCACAGGTTATTTATTCATTTATTTTACAGTATTTATAGCCCATCCTAATTCTAACAGAGTCAGGGCAGGAGACAGCAAAATCCTCTCCCCAACCTCCCCCCCCCCCATTAAAAACACATATAAGTAATAGAAATCAACAATAAAAAAGCTAGTATATCAAAGGGGCCATTCACCTAAGCTTAGGGCTAAACTCTTCCTGTAAGAGTGCTGTGTTGATCTGTTTTTGAAATATTTCCCCAATAGGGGCCATCCATATCTCCAAGAACTCCTGTGGCCTGGCCCACCTCCAGTGAGCTTCACAAGAAGCAAAGACAAGATTTCTCTTAGGAAGCATGGAAAGATGCCTCCTGATTAAAGCAAAGTAATGAATGGAGAACTGTACATCTTCCTAACATGTAAAGATACCCTCAAGTTGACTATTTTATGCCTTTGAGTCTGTTTTTTTTTAACTCTTAGCAACTCCCTGGACAAGTATACAGCTGTTTTCTTGTTAAGATTTTCAGAAGTGATTTGCCATAGCCTCTTTCCTGACAGAAAGTGACTGGCTCAAGGTCATCTAGTTGGCTTTGTGCCTAAGCTAGGATTAGAACTCACAACTAGTTTCCAGCCTGATGCGTTAACCACTACCTAAAACTAGCTCTCTGACCAAGTTGACTTAGCGTATAAGCTGTTCATATGGATGTCTTTACTGGTAAATGAAGGTATTCCAACATAAAAATTTATTCCAATTGTTAACTCAGATGGGTTTTTTTCTAACTTCAAAGTAATGCTTATTAAAAAAATTAGAATGGACCTTGGTGTGAAGAAAAACTATTTAACAGTGTCATGTAATTAATTTTAGCACTTCTATTAGCATATCCATTTACTGTTATTCCTTCAACATAAATTGGTTAGGAGGAAAATTAGCTTGTCGCTGGCAGAGAAGAGATTTTTAATGACAAACATTAGTGATCATTCTGACAAAAGTCCTATTGCAAATGTTCCAAAATGAAAGTCAATCAATGAAGTATGAACTCTGAATATACTCTGAATATTTTGAATTCAAAGTATTGAATTGTAATCATTATTGAATACTTGAATGATAGCCAAATAGAGCCTCCACAGCATCTTTCTACAGTTTTGCTGGAGATGTTGGGTAGTAGCTCAATATATCTGAGGTATACCAGGTTGGGGAAAGGTCTTGGCAATATTAACATTTGCCCGTGTAGTATTATGTTGCTCACAACCCAGAGACTAAAAACAAGATAGAAACACATGTTCTCCAAACCTCATTTAATAAGGTATATAATGTTATGACAATGACTTTTTTAAAGGTGGGTAATGTGCTTTGAGAAAGGGTAGAAGAAAACAAAATACTGAATGTTTGTTAATCATAGTCACTTACTATGTGTTTTCCTGAATCTGGATCTGTTCTGGGACCCTGGGAATATCACACTGCATTTTCCCATTGCTTAGCACAAAGAAAGACTGTTCTTATTTAGATTGTACCATAATTATGCATAATGCATAATTATTATGCCCTTTAAGACTGTGTATTGCATGCATTTATATGTAGTTTAGGTTTGTGAGGTTAATTTATTATGTGTTCTTTTAAGATTGGCTGTCTTTTCATTTAAAAAAAAAATCCCAGCATTAACTGCATTTTCCCTCATATGCAAACAGCAAAATATTGTCATTCATCTTAGCACACTGCAGCAGACGAAAATGCTATTTTTAAAAGGTGTTTTAGTTTATCTTCCAAAAGGTTATAAGGCAAAACATTTGTTTTCAGGATTATATACATTTTGTTTTCGACTCTTTTTCAATAATAGAGTTAATAAATTCATGGAAGAGGGGGGGAAGTGGCTACAGTCTTACTGTGCTGGGATCTCCAACACAATTTTCAATTGATCCTGACCTTAAGGAAACTAGATTTCACCCACAATAGATCCAGTCTTGCTTGAGTTAAGCTACGTCCACTCAGTCCATCAATGGTAGGAATTTAAATCAAGTCATTTGACTAATTTAGTTTATTAGTCTTCCAAGAAAGAGAGATGGAGAGAAAGAATGCCTGTTCAAGCAAGCTCCTTCATGACAGAATTCACTGTCAAGGTCTGCCAATACAGAACATATCCCACCCAAAATCAATGCAGTAATTAAACCATGCTTGTTGTTTCTATATAGCCAGTAAGGAGTTGGTAATATAATGAACCTTTGTTATACAATCCTGACCCAGTGCTCATGTGATATAAGGCCCTTCATGGGGGGGGGGGGGGAAGGTGGGGGCGGGTTTCCTCCAAAAAGCAACTTTTAATCCAGTTAATGTGGTTGTAACCTGTCAATGTGTTTGTGACTAACTTGAGTTTAGTCACCCTGGGTATAGGGCAGAGGTGGGTTCCTACCAGTTCGCACCTATTCGGTAGAACCGGTTCGTCAAATCTACTGAACCAGTTAGAAGATGTTGCACCAGTGGACCCGGAAAGCAGGCCACACCTACAGAAGAGGTTCCAAATTTTTTTGAAACCCACCACTGGTGGGTGTGTAATGTCCTGCAGTTATCTACGCATTAATAATGATCTAGTAATATTTCCTTATACATTTTAGGGACCTTTCCTTACATAATTGGTGTTTTCTTTCATACTTTTGGATTTCTAATTAAAGTGGAAGAGGGATAGTTCCAGCGGTAGGATTCACTTACCTTCCCTACCGGTTCACAAATGTGAGTGCATGCGCTGTGTCTGTGCATGCACACTGCCTTCTCCGCATACGCAGTGCTCGCACATTATATCATGCATTACCGGCTGAATATCACCTCTTGATAGTTCCCATTGGCTTTGGCTTTTAAGTACATTCAGCAAGGAAAGGAATAGGTGTGTTTAAATTCTATATGAGTGAGGTAAAATTAAAATCCCAGGGGTGTAGATCCAACACACCTGAGGGATCTACTTTATGCAGATCCTTGGAAACAGAAACTGTATTGCCATTCCCTTTTTCAGAAATAAGGAAGGCAATGGTCCCCAGCCTTTGCGACTTGGCAGCCCGGCTTGGGGGAGAGAGGAGAACAGGGCACACGCACGCAGCTCAACTTGCCTTGGTGACAGGCCAGCACACATGCACATGTGCATGCAGCTTGACTTGAACAGGCTGAGTGGTATGTGCATGTGTATGCACCAGAGGTGGGTTCCTACCGGTTCAGCCAAGTAGGTAGTAACTCGGCGCCCACACATCCGAACCTGTTCTATTGGCAGCACCTATCTTGCTTTTCTGCATGTGTAGAAGCAATTCTTTAACTACAGCACATGCATGCATAGCGTGTGCGCCCACCCAAAGAGCATCCCTGAGCGAACTGGCAGTAAAGGAACCTGGAACCCACCCCTGGTATGCACTCTGGGTCACTCAAGTTGAGCTGTGCATGTACACACGTGCACAGTGACTGCCCCTCACATGGCCCAGTTCTGAATAGACAATGGTCCAATAGTGGTTTGTGGTCCAGGAGTTGGGGCCCCCTGTTATGAAGCAGTGTTTCTTGATCTCAACAACTTAAAGAAGGGTGGGATTTCAACAGCATGCTGGGGTAGATAATTTCAGAAGTTGAAATCTACAGAACTTAAGGTTGTTGAAATTGAAGAACACTGCTCTACAGCGTATCTCAGTGAAACTTGCTGGGATCTTGCTTCTGCACTGGAACACATTAGAGAAGATAATACTGATCGATTAGTTTTGTTTAAGACCCAGTTTGGTATAGTGGCTGAGGCATCTGGCTAGAAACTGGTGAGTTCTAGTCTAGGTTAGAGATGAAGCCAACTTATGACTTTGGTCCAGTCATTCTCTTTCAGTTCTCAGAAGGAGGCAATGGCACTTCTGAAAATCTTTGCCAAGAAAACTGCAGAGACTAGTCCAGGCACTTGCCAGAAGTAAAAAACTGACTCAAATGCATACACAAAATAATAAGACTTTGTTTAATATGCATTATGGAAATAGGTTGGTATTGAGGCATTATTTATCCTTAGATTCTGCAAACCCCCTTTTGTTTGCTTTTTAGCTGCCACCAGAGAAAAATAAAGTATGGAAAGCATGCATAATATGGCAATATTATATGGGTTTTTCTTTTCTCATGCACACAATATTAATACCCAAAAATAATCACTGCAGGCAACCAATGAGATTCAAGACCAATCAAATAGTTCTTCATAGGAGACAGGATAGAATTCTGGAATTTGCTGCCATTATGGCAACTACTTAACTCAGTGATGGGCAACCTTTTTGGCGTGGTGTGTCAAAAATCGGCAAAAAATCGAGCATAACTCGTGTTGTGTGTCACTTCAACAAAAACATAATTTTGCGCAATTTATAGTTTAAACTACAAAAATATATAATTGCAATATAATTGTATTTAATAAACCAAAAACAAATTATTTAACATAGCTGCTTAGTAACTTCTTTGTTCATCAGTCGATTTCGTATGTTGCCCTTGATATTATTATCAGTATCACTTACCAACGGTCCTGCTTAGCAACCAAAATGTTGGCTCAGAAACTCTGGCATTGAAGCGTGCAAGTCTTAAAGCTGTCAAGTTACAAGAACCTTGCACCCCTAACCCTTTAGGAAAAAAACCCCAGGGGTCTTCAAACCTGACAGCTTTAAGCCTTGTGGACTTCAACTCTTCAACTAAAAGAGAGACTGATAAATATTAAAAAAAATAAAACCAAAAAGCAGCTACTGCAGTGGCTTAGAATTTTACTCAATTACTGTTGAGCCCATGGAAAGTTCTGCAGCCCCAGGAGCAAAGGAAGGGGGACGGAGAGAGAGAGATTGGCTGTTTGGGGTGCTTGAAACCACCTGGCCCTCCCCAAAGGAAACCCACATTTGCAGGATGAGCCTCGACTGGCTCTGCCCAGCGGGGTTACCCCAAGCGCCATTGGGCAGCGACGGATGCTTATCCTTTTTCCTTCGGCTGCTTCAGCTGGGACTTCAGACACCCCAAGGGAGGGACTTTATCGGGCCTCCCCCTCCCCACCCTTTGAATGAAGGTGTGATAGGGCTCCTCCATCCCTGCTCTTTAACCCAGCCAGAATTACAGGAGGGCTGCCCCCGTTCTGCTTTCCGGGGTGGATCTTAGCCGAGGGACACCAAGACCCCAGAATGGGTGGAGGGTGGGGGAAGAGCTTCTTGACGGAGGCCACGATCGACTTTTGGAAGTTGTGTTTTCGTAAAATAAGATTAACCTTTGGATGTGTTTGTTCCGCTCGGCCAGCGGCGTTTTCTCCCACTTAATCCCGGCGGATCCTGATATCTGAGCTGGAAAACTGCAACCCTCCGGAAATGATGACGCCCCGCTGAGTAGCTGGGACTTGCAGAAAAAGGCTGCAGAGAGAGAAGCGTTCGATCCGTAATCCGTCTGTGGGGGGCGCTGGGGACAGGCCGGGCCCCTTCTTCCCACCTCTATCCCCCCCCCACTCTTGAGGGACAAGCCCTTTCCCCTGTCCCAACGGTGGAATTTGAGGCTACCTCTGCTTTCCCTCTCCCTCCCTCAGTTGTGCAGCAGCGGCAGCGGCAGCTCTCAGCCTGGGCAGCAGCGTCACGCAGGCTGTGGAAGGAGGGGGAGGAGGAGGGAACCAAAGAGAGCTTTTACCGAGTCTGCGCCCCACAGCCAGGACCGTCCTGGCGCTTCAAGCCGCGTTTCTTCCTGCAAAGCCCTTCTGGCGTCAAGCGGAACTCTCGGGTTGCCCGAAGGGCTTTGCAGGAAGAAACGCGGCTTGAGGCGCAAGGACGATCCTGGCTGTGGGGCGCAGACCCGGTAAAAGCCTCTCTTCGGTTGGTTCCCTCCTCCTCCTCCTCCTCCTTCCACAGCCTGTGTGACGCTGCCGCCCAGGCTGAGAGCTGCTGCTGAAACAAGTTTGGGGAGCATGTGCGTGTCACCCGAAATGGCTACGCGTGTCAGCACTGACATGCGTGTCATAGGTTCGCCATCACTGACTTAACTGTAAAAAAAAAAAAATTGAACAATGTCACGGAAGTAGGTTGTTAGCAGCTGTGGGGTTTAGCAGCTGTATGTTACCTCTGGAATCCAAAACTTTAAATTGATGGAGAGCAACAATGGAGGAAGGCCTGTAAGAATAATAGGGTGCATCTACCTTTAGCCGCTAAAGTTTAGCGTGACCCAGCAGAGCTCTTTCAATACAGTAGTAAAGAATGGGATAAGTCAAGAGGTTTTGCTTCCCTATAGTCAGGGGTGGGTTGCTAATCCCGTTCCAACTGGTTCGGTTGGAACGGGGGCGGCGGCGTCCTCGTGCATGCGCGCAGTTCACACATGCGTCTTAGCACCTGCGCGATGCTCCAGCTGCTCACGGAGACTCGCGCAGGCGCTGTATGTGCCATGCGCCTGCGTGAAAGCGCAGAAGCCTTCAAAGACCGGTAAGGAGCGCGGGCGGGCGGGTGGGCCCTTCGCCGTTCCCGGAAGTTACTTACTTTCGAGTTCGCCGACCAACCGGTTCGCGGGGACCGCTGCAAACCGGTTGAAACCCACCCCTGCCTATAGTGTAAGATCATCCAATGTCTGGTTTTTCATTGCAAATACCCAGGTTCAGCAAAGGTGGAAAAAAAGACTCAACATTCCAATAAAAGTAGTCCTCAATTTACCACCATTCATTTAGCCACTGTTCTAGGTTATGAGGGCACTAGAAAAAGTGAGTTACAACCAGTCCTTGCACTTACAATCATCACAGCATCTGAATAGTCACATGATCAAAATTCAGGCACTTTGCAAGAGGCTTGTATTTACAATGATTGCAACATCCCAGGGTCACGTGATCTCCATTTGTGACCTTCCCAAACAAAGTCAATGGGAAAGCTGGATTCACTTTTTTATATATAATTTTTTTATTGAATAACCATTAAAACATTGGACATAGAGCAACTTTCTGACTGTCATTTCCATACATATTTTAACATAACAACAAATGCAGTTTCTACTTGGTACATAGCTACTTTGATCTTATTAACATATCCCTTATTTGTGAAAGCTGGATTCACTTAAAGTCCCTATAATTCATTTAACAAATGTAGGGATTCACTTCACACTCGTGGCAAAAAAAAGGGTTGAAAAATCAGGAGTGATTCATTTAACTACTTTGCTTAGCAATGGAAATTGTGGCCGCAATTATGATAAGTTGAGAACTACCTGTAGTCCAAACTTCATTGTTCCCGTATCTGATCTCCAGAGAAGTGTCTGGTACTCAGAAAAAAATAGCTTATTGGGTAAAATGCAGTTCTCTCTCTCTATGTGACTAATTCCAAACTGGGACTCATTTGTTCCTTTCATCTAAAGATATATTACCCTTTCCCACTGATGGGCTGGAGGAATCAGAATAATTCAACTCATGTAATCATCACTTAAGATTTTTGGTTCACATGGCAACATATTGCTGCCATGTACCTAACAAATAGATTTAAAATACTCCATCTTGTTCATTAACCTTCCTCTATGAAAATCCAAATAAGACATAAAAGATTTCTGAACTAAGTGAAATGCTCATGGTCCAGATTTGATATATGTACATGCATTTTAATACATGCAAACCCACTTGTGATATTCAAAGAATTCTTCCAAACCAGTTTGTACATTATACTAACCCATAACATTTGTCTGGATTTTCTTTAGAATTTGTTTAGAATTCTATATGAACACAGCCATTATTGCATATAAACCATGGTTTATGGTTTAGTACAGGGGTGTCAAACTCAAGGACCGGGGTCCAGATCCAGCCCGCAATGTGGTTAGATCTGGCTTGCGAGGCTGCCCTGGAAACAGTGCTTCAGCCCCGGGCCAGGTCAGCCGGACACTGATCTAAAACTTGCTGGCGGCCACCTGCTGGTGGTCAGCCTTAGATCTGCGGAGCTGCCCTGGAAAGCAAAGGACCACCTCCACCTCCATGGCGCGTGCTGGAGACAATGAATCCCCCCAACCCCACTTGGGCCACCACAGGCGCCCCCCCTCCAACACTAGCAATGTCAAGCTAGCCACGACCACCTAGTCAGCTGCAACCACCTGCCACGACCACCCCAGCCATGCCCATCTGATGCAACCCTCAATGAAATCGAGTTTGACACCCCTGGCTTAGTATATTGTGTCAGCTCAGCCAGCTGGTGCTTCTTCAACAAAGTAAAGTCAGATGGACAATGACTTCATGCAATCCAGTCAGTCAGAATAAAACATGTATGCAGATTTCTCTTAACCAGATAAGAATGAAAATAGCAAATTGATTCCTTGCTATTGGAATAAATTTAAGAAAGATAAGTATCTACGAAATGATTGCTGAGTGATTTACAGTATTTTAATCATTTATGGTAGATTAAGGTAACAGATTTCCTTACCTGACAGACGTCAGAAAAAGGTTTGAATTTATACATGCAAATTTTCCCAACATATGGTTCATTCATGTAGAGAGTAAATGGATTTATCCTCCCTAAAGCTATCATTTGGCATTTGGCTCAGATTATTAAGCCTCGGGGTTCTAGTAGAAATGACAGTAGATCTTGCAAGCCTAATATCTGCTTGTACCTGCCATGAAAATACAAGCCTTGTCTTAAGGGATCCAATATCTTTTAAGTCCATACTTCTGTTATAAGCAAAACCTTGCTTTGAGACCTTTCCTATGCAATCTATGGCTTTTGGGGGGTATTGGGTTAAAAAAAAAAGAGATGGCCAAATCTAAATCTTTTCAGTTCCTGACCTTGCCAAGTTGTGTAAAATAGCAATAGCAGTAGACTTATATACCGCTTCACAGTAGACTTATATACCGCTTCAGGCCTCTCTAAGCGGTTTACAGAGAGTCAGCATATTGCCCCCAACAATCTGGGTCCTCATTTTACCCACCTCGGAAGGATGGAAGGCTGAGTCAACCCTGAGCCGGTGAGATTTGAACCGCTGACCTGCTGATCTAGCAGTAGCCTGCAGTGCTGCATTTAACCACTGCGCCACCTTGGCTCTTTAGTGGTTTATAAAACCACTATATGTAGAGTGAGCTGTGTCCATATTCAACATTTTGAAGCCAACTCTCTAACATGGGGCCTATGTACATCAGTAATCCTGATAGCTGCCAAGCTAACTTCCCCACTTGATTTTACTTATTAAAAATTCTTTTAATTATATTTAATTATAAAATAAATATTAAGACATTATGTTGGGGGGAAAAAGCACAAGCATCACACATTATTTTAGTTGCTTTGCCAACAGTGCCTCCAGGCCAGGGGTGAAATCCAGCAGGTTCTGGAGAACTGGTAGCGGAAATTTTGAATAGTTCGTAGAATTGGCAAATGCCACTTCTGGCTGGCCTCAGAGTGGGGTGGGAATGGAGATTTTGCAGTATCCTTCCCTGTCACGCCCACCAAGCCATGCCCACTCTCAGAACCGGTAATAAAAAAAATTGAATTTTACCACTGCTCCAGGCCCCACATAGACATCAGAGATCTTCTCAGCAAATTTAAAGGATAGGAGGCTGCAGTCCAGGACTTTGGCTAGAAATGAGCCCACCTGCCCAGCAAAACCATAATGAGATGGTAGAAAGTATCTTGAATTACCAGAGAGAGATAGGAAGCAATCACATCAAATTGCCTTCCAATAAATGTATGTCTTGTAAATGTCTATGGCCACCAAGGCACACATATTTTCATAGTGCTGATAATGTCCTGAAAATTATCAGTGTGCCTTTTAGAAAGTGACAGATGGGGATACATGTTCTGTGTAATCGGGGCTCCAAAGAATTCTAATGATGTTCAAGCAAATATTTGTAGAACTCCAGTCAGATGTTATCATTCAGGATGACAAATTTATGGAGTGCAGGAATGGCTTGCAAAGAAACATCAGAAACAGGGTCAGTGTGCATGGATCCACCAATATGCGGACGATACACAGCTGTATCTGTTCGCCCCGTGCCAACTCAGTGAAGCAGTTGAATTGATTGATTTGATTTGATTATATTTATATGCTGCCCTTTTCCCCCGAAGGGGACTCAGGGCGGCTCACAATTCAAATCAGGGAAGGGGGTACAGACAGAAAATAAAAAGACGAAACATAACAATACATAATTTAAAAACACACAACAGTCATACCATTCAAGACGGGGGCAACAGCTCTTTAGCCCCAGGCCTGTCGGAACAGCCAGGTTTTAAGGGCTTTGTGGAAGGCCTGGAGGGTGGTGAGGGTTCGAATCCCCACGGGGAGTTTGTTCCAGAGGGTCGGAGCAGCCACAGAGAAGGCTCTCCTCCGGGTAGTTGCCAGTCGGCACTGGCCAGCGGATGGAATTCGAAGGAGGCCTAATCTGTGGGATCTAATCGGTCTAGTGGAGGTGATTGGCAGCAGGCGGTCTCTCAAGTACCCAGGTCCAATACCATGAAGGGCTTTATAAGTGACGACTAGCGCCTTGAAGCGTATCCGGAGACCAATAGGCAGCCAGTGCAGCTCGCGGAGGATAGGTGTTACATGGGTGAACCGAGGTGCACCCACGATCGCTCGCGCGGCTGCATTCTGGACAAGCTGAAGTCTCCGAATGCTCTTCAAGGGCTGCCCCATGTAGAGCACGTTGCAGTAGTCCAGTCTAGAGGTCACAAGGGCACGAATGACTGTTGTGAGGGCCTCCCGGTTCAGGTAGGGACGCAACTGGTACACCAGGCGAACCTGGGCAAATGCCCCCCTGGTCACAGCCGACAAGTGGTGTTCAAAAGTCAGCTGTGGGTCCAGGAGGACTCCCAAATTGTGAACCCTGTCTGAGGGGCGTACTGTTTGACCCCCCAGCCTGAGAGATGGAAAACTTGGCCAATTAGTAGGAGGGAAACACACCAGCCACTCGGTCTTATCCGGATTGAGTACAAGCTTGTTAAGTGATGTGCCAGTGCCTGGAGGCTGTTAGGGTCTGGATGGGAATGAACAAGCTTGCTCTCAATCCCGACAAGACCGAGTGGCTATTGATGCTCCCTCCCAAAGATGATCCAGCTATTCCATCTCTCAGCCTGGGGGGTGAAATTATACGCCCCTCAGAGAGGATTCGCAATTTGGGAGTCCTCCTGGATCCGCAGCTGACTTTAGAACATCATTTGTCGGCTGTGACCAGGGGGACCTTTGCCCAGGTTCGCCCGGTGCACCAATTGCGACCCTATCTGGACCGGGAGGCCCTTCGGATAGTCACTCACGCCCTCGTGACCTCAAGACTGGACTACTGTAACGCGCTCTACATGGGGCTGCCCTTGAAGAGTATTCGGAGACTTCAGCTTGTCCAGAATGCAGCCGCACGAGCGATTGTGGGTGCACCTTGGTACACCCACGTTACACCTATCCTCCGTGAGCTGCACTGGCTGCCTATTGGTCTTCGGACACGCTTCAAGGTGCTAGTCGTTACTTTTAAAGCCCTACATGGTATCGGACCTGGGTACTTGAGAGACCGCCTCCTGCCAATTACCTCCCATAGATCTATTAGATCCCACAGATTAGGCCTCCTCCGAATTCCATCTGCCGGCCAGTGTCTGTGGCTGCTCCGGCCCTCTGGAATGATCTCCCCGTTGAGATCCGGACCCTCACCACCCTTCCGGCTTTCCACAAAGCCATTAAGACCTGGCTGTTCCAGCAGGCCTGGGGCTTCTGAATCTCTTAGCCCCATTTAAGGGTATGACTGTTTTTTGTTTTTTTTACTATGTGTTTGTCTTTTTATTTTCTATTTTGTATCCCCCTCCCCTCTTTGATTGTTAGCTGCCCTGAGTCTCTCGGGAATAGGGCAGCATAAATAAATCAATCAAATCAATCGATCAATCCACGCCTCTTACATGTAATTAAACATATAAGTGGCATATAATTATTATATGTAATTAAATATATAAAATGCATTTAAAATATATAATTATATTCACTCCTGAACAGGACAGTGTACCTCTTCAGATGGCAGTCTAAATGCTTGCAATCATGGCAAAGAAGTAAAAATGAACTTTCGTAAAATAGCTGTAACCCCGTTGCCATGCACCAGTTTTGCTGCTATTACTAGAAGAACACTGCACTGCATTTCAGAGAAAGCAGCTTTTTTCCATGGCAGGTATTTTTCAGTTTTAAATCCATTACGGAAAGAAGTCACTAAATCAGAAGATGAAAATGTATTATGGTGCTAGTAATGTACAAATAAGGGCAACTAATTGATGGGCCAAAGCATTTTTTTGCAAAAATAAAAGAGAGACTAGATTATTCAGATACATTTTTGTCTGTAGCTCCCCCCTAGCTTAAAAAGCAAGGCAGCTTTATAAGATTACACCTGTTTGGGAGAAATTTTGATCTTCCATTTTTCACATCCTGCCACTCTACTGAACTTCACAGCAATCAGGTTTCTACAAGATTATGGAATTGCCAGCATGGTGTGATAGTTCAGCTGTTGGACATAAAATGCCTTCAAAATTCACCACTCAAGATAGGCTGAGGTTCAAATGAAGGCATGATCCTGAGGACCAGGGGTGTCTGCCAAAATGGCGGCCATAACCATGCAGCCAAAGACTCACCTTGCATGTAAAAAATGAACTGGGCTTTAATTGTATGGTTGTGCTTGCCATCTTAACATTTTGGACCCCTGTAGGCATCCCTGTTGAGGACACTGAGAAATAAAGGATGCTGGAGCATATTTATTAATTTATTTTAAAATTTTATAGACTGCTCATCTTACCTCAAGGTAACTCTGGGCCTATTTGTGCCACAGGGAGGCGAAGTGACATGAAGATGAGCTCAGAAAATGAAGAATGGAGAACAAGGCACCATATTTCTGCCTGATGTGCTGGTAGGCAAGGACAGAGAAAGAAAATGTTCCCTAGGGAAGAAAATTGGAAAGGGGGAAAGGGTACCTTATCCCAAGCTTCCTTCAGCTCATATCATGCCACCATCTTCAAATACATGTATATTTCTCTACCAGAAATGCTTTTTGTAACACCGGTTACAGAATGGATACCCAATTTGCATTCTTAAACTTGAGAGAACTTCCTTTCTCATTCATACCTGAAAATGAGCAGTGGAATGACCTTTTTTTCAGGCAGACAGGTAAATGCAACAGATTTTTTTCCTATGGGATCAACAAGTTTAAGGTGCTATTTCTGGTTCAAATACCTCAGTTAATCAATGACTTGCTTTCCAGCTTTGCCAGGCTGCCTGCCAAGACAGTATAGTTGGCGTTCATCAACAGGGAAAAAGAGAGGATTCTTTGCTCATTCATCTCATTTGGCAACTGGTTGATATTTAATAGGGGGGAGAGAGGAAATAAGTATGGGAAGTCGGTGAATGCCTGGCTTTGGAAGGTACCATTCTGAAACATATTTCAAATCTTAAGACTCTGAATCATTTTGTATTTTGCCAAATCATAGCACAAAATGTGTTGAATGGGAACACAGAACTACTCATATTAGAATGTCATTGTACAAATGTATGACATATCCATGCCAGTAATGGTATGAATGGCTTTGGTACAGATACACCACATTTGAAAAGAGATATTATACAGCTGCTAAATGCTATTAGTGATCACTGACATTCCTCAAGAGAAAAAGGTGGATGGATTATGGCTCCTTATAATGGAGAACTTGACCAAAGTGTATAAAATCACTCATGGGATGGAGAAAATGGACAGAGAAAAAAGCTTTTTTTCTTCTCTCAAGATTATCAGGGATCATCCAAAGAAGCTGATTATAGAGAGATTTATAACAGGCAAAGGAAGTGTTACTTTACAAGGACCTCAATATATAGTTTATTTCATTAGTATGAATGCCAAATCTGGGTTGCAGCAATCCAGATTAGTAGTTTGAGATTTCTGTATTTCTTTGTTGCCATATACTGGCGGTGGGATTTCTTTAGCCCAAATCTGGTTGCTCTTTTTAAAATGACATAAAACAGCGTTGCAATTTTGGGAAAGAATTGTTGTCACTGAAGCAAATGTGCCATGTATTGGATGGCTTAAAAGGACTGGATGCATTTGTGGAGGAAAAGTCAATCAAGGACCATCAGTCTTAAAGGTCCAATGTTACCTTTAGGTTGGGAATTATTATAATAATTATAATATATCATTATAATTTAAACATGAATGCAAATGCCAACATGGCTCATTTTTTAGGAAGAGCAGGACCATCATGCTTTGGAGAAGGGGGAGGTTGTACATCTGTGCTGAATGTCCTACTCCACTGTAAGAAAAGACACTAAGCAAGACAAATACTTCAGGCAGCTTGCTTGCATTCTTCCCTCTGCAGCAACTGAATGTGATCTGGGGCTCTACCTAAGAGCAAGGAATAAAACAGAGCTGGGGTAAAAGAATAGAAATGATGGGCAGGGCAGGGTTAGCAGCTTTAATCCATCAGTCTCCTGTATTGTAATCCAGGGGTCCCAGCCTTTTTGGAGAACATATTGTATGCACAATCATAAAATACTTGCAAAGAGGATCAGACCCAGATACAAAGTCCCAGTACCCTCTCTAATCTCCCCTTCTGCAGACTGCTCCATGGTGCCCTTGTTAACCTTTTTCTTTTTCCAGACAGGTGACCATCCAAGCAAATCACTAAGTTGTTTAAGCTGCCCATTGTTTTGAATTTCAAAACGCTAAATTACAGAGTATGTTTTAGTCCCCAGGGACATTTCTGGAAATAAAAGTAATTCTGAATACTGGTACTTTGCAAAGGAGGAGGGGGGGGAGGGAGGGGAAGGGGAAGGGGAAGGGGAAGGGGAAGGGGAAGGGGAAGAAGAAGAAGATCAGCTTGGTAGGACTTGTGAGAATTCTAGGCACATCAGTGCTTCTGGATGCTGTAACAGAGACCCTGGTTCCTCACACATCTCTTTGAACCTACTGGGATTTCAATGAACAAGCTTGACCTGAATTATAGCTAATTTAAAACCAGTTATTCGACAGCCCCTGGGATTGTCAAAGGAACTGGCACAGATGAAGTCTGAGTGAAGGAAGAGAAATATCACAACTCTTGCCAGACTGCATTTGCTTGTAAGGCCTCTAGCAATTTCCATTTCATTCATGCAAGTGCTGTGAAATTATTTAAATATGAGAAGATGATTTATAGACTATCAAGCCCAAATATGTTGTTAAATTCCAGGATCTTCCTTCTCTTTGTCTCAGGCAATAAGAAAACAGGAGCTCTTCGTGTAACTGATATGTGGTACATACCAAAGGAAAAGTGTCACCTGTGCATTTTATTAGAATTTGAAAGCAATTTGCAGCTAAACTAACTTTCTTGTTAACAATTTTATGCCTCCCCCACACCAACTGGAAGTATGTAATTACTGAATGATCTGCAGAATTTTAATGAATTCTACCCTCACAATTGAATTACCATTGCACTGACTTAAAGCTCATCCCTATGTCCCCCTACCTGTGCCTCAAAGATAGCTTGTTGATCATGTCCTCATGATACACCCTCATCTCAACCCCCAGCTCATAACTGAGGCTGCCTAGCTTCAATTCATCTGGCCCAAGAGAGAAAAGCAAGCAAGGGACCGTGTGAGAGTAAGAGGGATATTCTTTCTTCTGCAGGGTGAGTAAGGGGTGCCTCACCTGATCCCAAGAGTAATAGGTGCTTCACAGAAAACCAGAAGGTTCAGAAAGCCCTTGTCCACACCACACATCAGGTTCAGACAGAAAGTTAAACCCATATGTCCCTGGGAAGGCCCAAGAAGCATTTGCTTGCTATGAGTCCTAAACAACACTATTCAACTTGTCAATTTACCTGGATGATAAAAGAGATAAAGGAAAATAACAATTATGGGCTGCTAATACTCCTGTATTGATATTCTTAATCATTGCTTTTTGGAAGATGTTTACCACACCCAGACATCAACCCACCTGCTGACTTCAAGCTAATCTAGCTTTGAAGCAGGAAAATGTTTCAAGAAGATACATAGCCTCATTGTTCTCAATCCATTACCTCCATTTACCCTAGGAGAGGCAAGCACCTTGATTTTCTCTGACAAAATCATGGTGGAGAGCCAGGTTAGACTGATGATACAACATTTCCCCCTTCAGTGGCCACAGGATGAGGAAAATTGGTTTTTTAGGACCAGGAGAGATGATAGCAGTGTGGCTGGAAAAAAATAGGGTAGTAGAACCTATTTGCAAAGCAATAGAGGCACTGTTGTTGCTGAAGAAAAAAAATATTAGGAATAGCACTTAAGACTCCTATATCACTTCACAGTGTTTTACAGTACAGAATCAGCATATTTTCCCCAATAATCTGGGTCTTCATTTTACCGATCTCGGAAGGCTGGAAGGCTGAGTCAACCTTGAGCTTGGTGAGATTCCAACAGCCAAATTGCAGGCAGCCAACAGTCAGCAGAAGTAGCTTGCAGTACTGCATTCTAACCACTGCACCACCATGGCAATTGCAATAAAGCATTGCCTAGCTCTCTGGGTTGGGATATCTCCTTCCTGCAACTAACTTAGGGTTTCCATTCTCTCCTTTCCCCTGCTACCTCCCCCCCCCCCCCAAAGCACCCAAATAAGACTTTGGGAAAACAATGGATTCAGAGAAATGGTTAGTTGGAAGGACAGGTTAGATGCGGGTATTTTGGCAGAGGATTACTGACCTAAGGAGCAGCAAGACAGAAAAAAGACTCCTTAGGAAAGATGGCTGGAAGTGTAGGGCTAAATGAACTGCAAAGTACCTTCCAACCTTTTTATTCTATGATTCATATTTCTGGGAGACAAACTTCCACTTATGAGATCCCCCCCCCAAAAAAAATATTAAACTAGCAGCTGCAAGATAGACATTTATAAATCTCAGGTTAGTAATAGCACCATGGAGTGATTTAGTTCTTTCTTTTTCAAAGGTTGTAGCAAAAGTCGCTCCATTCACAGGGCTTTTTGTATCTTGCTGCATCCCTCTCCTCTGCCAGTTCAAAGTTTATGTGAGCATTGCTATTTCTGGAAATAATGACCTGGGCAATTGTTCTGCAACCAGGGACTACCATTTTCTTTGTTGGCCTCCAAGGATTACAGGGACATGACAGTACCAATGATATATGTAACTATAGACCCCTCATATCCTGGACATAAACTGTTTCAACTTCTTCCCTTGTTGGATGCTACAAGGCATTGCGTGGCAAAACAATCAGACCCAAAGAGAATTTTTTCCATACCATCACTCTGCTAAACAATTGATTCCCACAACACCGTTTTACGCCCTGGAATATCAAAACTCCTAGTAGGGTTTTATTACTATAAGCCTTCTCATCTTTCCTATTTCCTATTATCTATTCCCATAGAATCTTATGACTAATACTTTGTTGTTTGTATCTTGTGATTTATGTTGATTGCTTTTATTTCGTATTTTATGACTATCACTGAGTGTTGTATCTTATGATTTATGATTAAGATTGTATATTTGATGACGATCATGATTATCACTGACAGTTTATGCACTGGAGACAAATTGTGTCCATTCTATTCCATTCCATTCCATTCTACACTACACTACCCTAAAGTTAGCATTTTAACCCATTTTGGGGAATTTAGAAATGTTCTGGGCTTTTAAATGCACCGTGGACCTGTCAACTCTAGTGCAGGTTTAATGAACTTATTATTAAAGGAGTTGGGTAGCTCAGCAAAATCACCAAAATCAACATTTTCCCATCCAATTTCAATAAAACAATCTTACACGGCTTGAGGACTACAAAAATGCTATGGGAAACCACATGCACCTACAGGAAATGCGTTGCCTCACTCTTTAAAACTTCATGTATCTATTTGGATTATTTTGTGGACTGTTTCTGTTCTAGATCAGCTTCTTGCTGCAAACCTTTTTCTAGAAGCTGCAGACACACAAGATAGAATTTATTTACCTGTCTGAATGTGCATTTATGAAAACAAATCATTCCGAGGTTCCATGTGCTCAAGTTTCCTAATCAGAATGTAGAAAATTCTCCAAGAAAAGGAAAATAATTCTCTGCAATTGTGTTGAGGTTTAACTCTTGTGAACCCCTAGCAGTAGCCATTATGAACGGCGCAAACTATAGCCAGGTCATGTGCAAAGAGCCCTTTCTTGCTTATACCTGGTTTGACTGCAGAGAAGCAATTCCACAAATGACATTAAGCTACTGTAACCTGACAGTCCAATAAATATTCAGCTATATAGTGGGAGCAGACGCCCACAGCAAATGTGGGGAGTGCAGCCAATTACAGACTAGTGCCATGCACTCATGTATCAAAGACATGCCGAAACCTGCCTTAAAACACAAGGCAACATTTAATTGACAAGAGGACAATCTGCTCTTTCTCTTCCCCCATATACATACATACCACCTGCCTTTGCTGCGTTCACATGAATACAGCCCGCTTGAGACTTCATCCTCTCTAGTAGTTGCAAAAGTATACAACCCATGTTTCTGCGGTTTACTTTCAGAGTGGACAAGAACAACATTAAGTGGAAAACTGACAGTTTCAAGAAAACTCTGGCTCTCTCTGCTGCAGTGGGAGCAAGCTTTGCTGAGCCTGGGGGTGTGAGGATTGAGCTCTTGGGCATCATAGAAACGATTGGAGGAAAAACAAGTGGTTTTAAAATGAATAAAATGCTGACTATATCTGCCAAATTTGAATGGCAAGATCAATGAGAAATGCTATGCTGACAGTGCAGAAACTTTCAAAGAGCAGATTGCTGCATTGTCTTCACTAATCCCAGGATATCAGACAGCTTGGCTATTAACAGCTTGAATGGTAAAAAGACTGAATCTCAGAATCGAGATAAAACAAGGGAAGATGTCTCTGTGCTGCGTCTGTCTAATATAACCTTTGTAAATTACATCACTCCTGACAAAACCCATTGGTGTTACTGCATAGTGAAAGATTTTCTAGCTCCACAATGCCAGCACACATTGCCAGTCTGACTTAGACACAATCAAACTACACCAAAGTGATGAGTTAGCAGAAAGATCCTATGGCACTAATCTCTCTCCATTAGAATAGTGACAGCTGCCATTTATGCTACAATGAGAAAGACTAAAAAGATCCCAGATGATTTCCTGATAAACAGAGTTTTTCTGACCCCAATAAAGGGTCTAACATCTCATCCTATCTTGTGTCTTCTCAGAGAGGGGGGGAGAGGGGGGATCTGGTTCACACAGAATCCTGGGAAATTCCCACCAAATCCTAAGAAAGTCATCTTCAAGTAAGTTACTGGAATTTCATTTTGCAACCTTTTATTCGCCCCTTTCTGCAATTAAAAGAAACTGGGCATCACACTGGTAATGTGGAGAGCTACATCTAAAGAGCCACTGTATGTGATCATCCATTAAGTAACAATAAAGTTACAAGACCCTTAGCCTACTCTCCAAAGCTGTCTGCAAGCAAGCATTTCAGATCTCTAATAAAAGTGATCTGTCCCTTCTTTGACTGTCTATGGTATGGGAGAAATAAAAGACTGTTGTAGAGTGAGTGAGAGAGAAAGGTGTCAAAAGGCAAAAATATAGACCATCACAAAGAGAACAGGCGACCCTCCCAGATTTGGCTTCAGTTCCACTCACAGATTGCTTCTTCCCAACCACTATAGGCATGATTCTTCTTCTTCCATGTCTAGCTCAAACGTTAAGATTGCCAGAATGGTGGGTGGGTGGATGGATGGGTAGATAAAGATAGATAAAGATAGACAGACAGACAGAGTCCCCACGTAAATCAATAGAGAGCATGCACATGAATGAACTGTAGGCCATATCTCCTACAGTGTGGAAATGTAAGCATAGATCCTCCGAAATCTGGAGCAGGAAGCTTTTAGAATGATATCAGTATTACTGGTAATCTCCATCTACAGCTTTATCAACTAAACCTATAAAAGCTACCTCTGTCCCAGATCGATCAGGCATTGATTAGATCGTCTGTGATCACTGTAATTGAAAAGGAAGCATGTATGCTAAATCACATGAGCAAAAGGAGAATTCATTTTATACAATTTCTCTTCAGGGACTGAACTTTATTAAGAGAGAATGAATGTCAGAATTTAGGGAGGTACAGAGTAGGGGATGGGGTGAGCCCTGTAAATTAATTGCCTGTTGAAAAGCATCTGGTAACTTCAGTATAATTGTACAGAATACAGGGAGGCAAAAAGCAAAATTACCACTGAAGGCTATTCCCATGGTTTAACTGTGGTTTAAAGGATATTATATGAAGACAACATGGGGTAATTTCTGAAAAAAATATCATGCAGAGGATAATGGGGGGAAATAGCAATGGAATGCATATTGGACAAACCAAGAGGCAGAGCAAAGTTGAATCTTTTGCACCCCTGATTAAAAAGAAACAGATTTTAACCTTACATTCTGTAGTGGCTAGTCAGAGTAGATTAAAATATGCAGCTAATGCTCACAGATGCTGTGGTGTTTATGCTCACAAAATGGCTGCCATTGGTTTTGGGAACATTTAAAAACGGAATCAGATGCAAAATCTTGTTAAGTCCTGTTCTCATGGGATAAAATTTAGCAAGAAAAATTGTAATGCATTTTAAGTATACAGTATAGCCTAATTTTAATTGTCCTTTTAAGGTTTTGTTTCCCATAAGATTTTAAAGTCTTTGTATGAAAATAGCACTTGAAACTGTTCCAATCTCTTACAGGTTTCCGAACAACTCTGATTTTAAAATTATTTTTAATTGGCTTACTTTCTTAGGTAATCAAAGGTATTATTTCTACACTACAATAAAAAATAAATCTAAGGTATCTTCTATATTTTCTTTTCCCTAATCTTATGCTATTTTATGTTGCTATTAAAAGGAAAATCATTGCTCTTATTTGCAGCAACATTACGTTGGAAAGCAGATAAACAATTGGATCAGCAGGTATGTAATATACAACAGTGATGATGGGACAAGGAACATGATTCTCTTTTCCAAGTAGAAAATGTCCCAAAGGTGCTTTTTCAAGAGGCAAGTGGACTTTCTGGTTTTTCTTTGAAGACGTCTTGCTTCTTCAGCTGAAGAAGCTTCTTGGATGAGAAGCAAAACATCTTCAGAGAAAAACCAGAAAGTCCACTTGCCTCTTGAAAAAGTATCTTTGGGATAACCATGACCTGGATGACTGAGAATCTCCATCGACAGGTAGAAAATAGTTAAAGAAACCAACTCAAAGCTGAAACCTCAAGGCTAACATCCTTCAAATCACTTGGGCAACATTTTAAATGACAGATATAGTAAAGCCAGAAACAAACTACATAATGGCTGTAGTAGTCACACACCACATGGTAAACCATATTGTTTATTTGGTTTTGGCTTCAAATGCTATGTAAATATAGCCATGATTTGTGTGACCCATGTTTAGGGGTTGGTCTGGTGTGTGAATCCAATTACTTCTGAATCATTCCATAAATTATTACTAAACTGTGATTTAGTATAACATTTGAACCCAGGTAAAAGGTTTTGATCAGCAAACCTTAATTCTTTTCTAATTCAATGTCCTTTCATTCTCAAGAGGTTGAAAATAAATGGCCAAGAAACATCTTTTCTTCATTTTCTTTGGATTTCCTAATATCTTCTATGAGTAGGAAGTAAACTTCAGGTAGCAGAAAGTTACAACTTTTCATCAGGTCTCAGCTTAGCCTTTTCTGCCCATTTTCACTGGAATCACTTCAAAATAATCTGAACTGCACCCACAGCATCTAGGGAAGAGCTGAAAAATTACACTGTTGTTTTGAAAACTAGCAACAAACAGAATTGATAATTACCCAGCTGTTCTACCTAAAGGTTCTGAACAGCTTAAAGGTCACCCAGCCTAAAGGGGACTCGCTTGGAAGAATAAATCTGTGCAAGGATTTCAAGGCAATCAAGTTGCTTGATTCTTCCTTGTTTCTGAAAATCTTTAGCTAGAAAACCCACAGATGCTCCCAAGAGAGGCCAACATTTGCATCACTCCCTCTAATTCATTGGCCCCCAAACCTTTGGGCACCAGGGATTGGTTCCATGGAGAAAGGTTTTTCCTCTGACTGGAGGTGTATGGTTTTACATGCTGCCTGCATCGCTTCTTGTTTATGCAGACTAGTTGCTGGAATGCAGTGGACCATTGCTGGTCCATGAACCAGAGGTTGGGGACCCCTTGCTCTAATTGAAAACTCAATTGGTAAAGGCTGATAAGTTGTAACCAAAGTGGTTTTCCTGAGAAAACACAGAATCAGAGAATTGAGTAGGGCCATTTAGGACAGCTCTCTCTGAACAGAAATCCAAATTAAAGTATCGATGAGAGATGGATGTCCATAGGGACATCTGTAACAAAACACAATGACATAAAAATGGCATTGTGTACATCATGACATCCTCATAGAAAGTAACTTACTTACATACTTGTATCACTTTGCATTGTGATGGTTGTTTGATGCAGCTGTTATTAGTTTGATAAAATGATGTATGAGTCGGTACTTAACATACACATCCCGCTTCCTCTTATAGATGCTTATAGATCTTCAGGTTGTCCTTGAACACATCCAGTGAAGAGGCGCTGCCACATTCCTCTAGTGCTGAACTTATTTTGTTAGGAAGTTTCTATCATTCAACCAAATCAGTTTCTGCAAAAGACACTTACCTTCTGCATTCATGTGGGACAGGCTCCCCTACAGAATTTGTAGGAGGCAGCGATCCTAAGGAATGGAGCAAGAACCAACCAGGCAATGAGGTCTGAGTATATTTAGTTGTCTCAAAATAAAGGGATAAAACTAGAAAAATGAAATAGGATGGAATACCAACTTTGAGATGGCCTAGCTGACGGAATAGGAGCTTCTCCATCTTTTGTTCTGGAGAAAGGAGCCAAAGCTCCTTATTTTTTAGATCAAAACAATACATAGCCTGAAAATATAAGACAGCTTGGGACAGGAAAGGAGTCTACCCCGATTGCCTAATGGCATTCAGGCGTCCCGCTGGTAACACATGCCATATGCTAAAAAGAATATTTTTTTAAAAAAAGAGCTAGCTGGGGAATGAAAGACCTTTGGTTATGAAGCATTCTCATCTAGCCATGATTGCTGAACTACAAACTCCTCAGTAATCATGGCCTAGATGAGAATGCTTCATAATAGCAAAAGCACTTACACTTATATACTAATATCACTTCATAGTGCTTAACAGTCCTAACCGGTTTACAGAGTCAGCATATTGCACCCAACAATCAGAGTCCTCATTTTACCAATCTCAGAAGGAAGGATAAATCAATCTTGAGATAGTCAGAATCGAACTGTTGACAGTTGGCAGAATTAGTCTGCAATACTACATTCTAACCACTGAGCCACCACAGCTCTCAAAACATTTGAAATTCTGCTTGGTTGTATTTTAATTCTATCTTTTGGCCACCAGACACCAGTGCCACTAACTCACTGCTATTCCTCCGGTTAAATTCCTGTGGCAATTCTGAATCTTGAGAGTGAACATTGTTAAAAGCAATTAACAGATCCATAAATACAGTCTGAGACATAATTTGTTAACTAAATACTACAGATTGCTTGTGCTATTTGCTTTGTTACATCCTATCCTATCTTGCCTCCTCCTTCAAGAACTGAACTGGGACCACACATTGTCAGGAGCCCATTTTTTGTTATCTCCATTCTCAAAACCCCTCAAGGTTTGTGACTGAAACCTTATGATAAATCGTTTATCTTGTGTAGCATTATACTTTGCACTGAGGGGAGTGAAATAGGTCTGGAATTCCATAGAGCACACATTTAAGTTGTAAAATGAGCACATCATAAATTTAACCTATTGAAATCCCACTGACTTCAAGGGAACAAATATGTAACTTCATAAAGCCTGGATAACATTAACATATCCCATATTGAATGGTCATTTCAAACATTTTAAAATGCCTTTCATCCCATTCACATAATAATTGACCCACAGTATTTGCCTGACTGCTAAGCAAAAATTTTATTTGTATGGTTTTGGCTTTGTACTGTGTGCAAATATATTATGGCCGGTTAATGAGAAGTTTATAGAAAGCAGGGTACATGAAGATTTTGTGACTTTCATAGCTTAATAAAAATTTGAATCTGGACTACCTGGGTCCTAGCCCAATTGCTTCCCACTGGTTCTTGCTGATTTTTTCAATGAAATTTTAAACCAACTCACTAAGTTAGTCCTGCTCTCCAAAGTAATGTTTTCCACCCAAATTTCTTAATGCAGCCGCTTGTAACAATAACACATTGTTCTGAGCTTTGCTGTTGGTATTAACAAAGATTACCAGTGTGATTTGCCTTTGGGATAATTCTTGACTGGAGTCTGACTTGAGGAAGGAATGTTAATTGCCCAAGATATTAAAGTTATGCCCCTCAGTGAGAGCTAATTGTTAGGAGATTGCTCCTGGATAGAGGGCTATTCTGCAATGTTCTGCTTAGGAAAAGCTAATCAGAGAAGGGGGTTGTGAACATACCTTCTCTCTTAGCAAAAGATGACGTAATCTCTTTTAGCTCTCTATGTGGAGTGAGAAAAACAGCAGTTTTGATTCAGGAAATAAAAAAGCAGAGAGGGGTGAATTCTTTTAAGTCAAATCTGCTTTGGAATGCTGCCTTTTTTCCTGAATAAGGCCATGAATTGAATTGCCTTTTGGGGTCATAAATTCGGCTTGCAATTTGAAAATAACAAAGCTCCATTAAGTTAGTTTAGTGCAGTGGTTCAAGTGTGAGGCTAAGACTGAGAAAACTTAGATTCAAATCTGTACTCTGTATGGAAGCCTGCTTGATGACTTGGAGCTTAGTCACTTTATCTGGGCCCAACCTATTTCTCAGGTAATTGTTGCTGGAAAAAAATGAAGAGTGCCCTATATGCCAGCTCCCAGGGAAAAGTGGGATGTAAATCAAAGAACTTCAACTTCCATTATGTGTGTCTGGAACTCCTTGCTGATGAGGAATTCACACATTATATATTGTGTTATGCTTTGTTTGGGTTTATGTTTTATGAATCTGGCAATTATAGTTTATAAAGCAATGGCTGGAAACTAATCAAGAAGAGAAGCAACCTAGAAGTAAGGAAATATTTCCTGACAGCGAGAACAAAAAACTAGTGTAATGGCTTGCTTTTAGAAGTTGTGGATGCTCTATCACTGGAGGCTTTTAAGAAGAGTTTGGACAACCATTTTTCTGAAAAGTTGTAAGGTCTCCTGCTTGAGCAGAGGGTTGGACTAGAAGACCTCCAAAGTCCCTTCCAACTCTTATTCTGTTAAAGCATATATTATGGCAGCCAGCCAATTGTGGCCTATTCAGCAAACCGCAGTTAAGCCATGCCTTAGTAGTCCAATGTGGTATACCCACATTTCAAAGAGGTTTTGGCCTGCATTGTAGGCCCAAATCTGCTTAAGCATAACCTTACAAACCTCACAGCAGAAATGCAGCTGCAGCAACTATCCAGAGTCTTTTGGGTGTCCCGCAAGCCAAGTAGGGGCACGTGGCTGGCCAACATGTGCAAAGCCTACTCATAGTTTGAGTAGTTCCAGCTTAAGACAAGCTGCTGCAGGTTGTTTTGGCAGGCATCCTAGCTTGCTGGCCAGCTGATGTTTCTCAATACAGCAATTGAACAGCAGGTTTCCTTGGTTGAGTGGCTGGCAAGTTTTCCCACTAGATCAGAGCACTTCTTCCTCAAAGAGGCTCCTTGTCTGAAACATACAATGTAGCACACTGGTGATACAAAGATATAAATATATGTACATTATCATCCTTTCCGGAAAAGACTTTCTTTTAGTGTCATTTCAGTGATGCAGAGTGCAGTAAACATATTTCACAAAATACTATCTTGCCCATTTCATTCATAAATATTAGAGAGGGATCAGCACAAGAACAGATGGATGGATCCCTTGGAACCTTCCAGGCTGCCTGCCTCACCTGGGCTTTTACACATTTTTAATTACTTCTTGTTAAATGGGAAGGTTGCCTTCTGTACAACAACCATCTATAGCATCACCTTAGTTTTTATAAATGCTTCTGACTCCAAACGGCCATGTTGTCTTCAAAAATAAAAGCAATGGAATCTGTGCTTTCTATGAGTGTCTACTTGCCTGGAAAAAGGCCAAAGGTAAGTTGGGGTATAATAGTGTTCTGAAGATTGGAGGTTTGGAGAAGGGAGGGGGAGGGAGGGAGGGAGAAACGAAGGAAGGAGGCTAGTATACTGATCCTTTGTGACGGGCCCTCCAATGGCAACCATTTAGTGAATGGGCAATTTGCTCCTCCAGGAACCATTATGTGAGAGCACACACCTGCTCTCAAAATTCCAAATACTGTATTTTTCAGAGTATAAGAAGCTCCGAAGTATAAGACGCAGCTAGCTTTTGGGGAGGAAAACAAGGGAGGGTATCTTCCGCCTCCCAGCAATTTGCCTCCTTGCAACAAACAGCAAACAGTACAGACAATATATAGTGTTTGTAATGTTACATTTCAGACTATACTTGTACAGGTGCTGTTAAAATTGATGTGTTTTCTGGAAGTATAGTTATTCCCTGCTATTTAAAAGAAGATACAATAGCACTGGGCCTCTCCAGATCAAGCATTTATTTTAAAAAGCTATTTATTTTGTTAAGCTGTCTGGAACAATAATAAAGCAATCTTTAAAAAATAAGTCTAATAATTTGAACATTCTATAGGCATCTATAGTTATTGACTTTCCTTCTTGCAGCAAACAGCCTGATTAGCACAAAAAAAAATCTGCTTCTGCCATCCATCAATTTGCCTCAAGGAACAAACAGCAAGTTTCACTTTCAGTTTAAGCTCCCTCCCGATCATCAGCTGTTTCAGGATGCAGGGATTGCTATAGCCTGTTGCAGCCTCCCGCAAGCCCCATTCCCCGCCCCCTTGCTGCAAGGAGGTAAATTGCTGGGAGGCAGAGGCCAGAGTGGGTGGCTAGGGCTACATTCAGTGTATAAGACACACCTAAATTTTCACTCTCTTTTAGGGGGGGAAAGGTGTGTCTTATACTTCGAAAAATATGGTATGTCCCACTCTCCAAAGGGCAGAGATGGAATGAAAATTGATGCAAATGTCTTTGTGCCCCAAGATAATAGAGTTTTTCAAAGCTATGTTCTCACGATTCATAATGCACTTTTAAGTTCACAAAATTTAAAACAAATACAATCCTGCTTCCCTGTTCATCTGAAGTACCGTGTAATGCATTTCAGGTTATGGAGTGTTGCTTTTTACCTGTTACCATAATTCACGTCTTCATGAGTGACCCCTAAACATTTATTATATTCTTAAAAGCTCTGTTGCCTCTGAATCTCTATGCTTTCAGTGGAGAGAATGAACGTTACTGAAAGCCTCTTTCAAAATTTCAAGCTTTGACAGTTGATGTGTAGAAAGTTCAAGATTGCTCAATTTTATTTCCGGCATGACTTGTACTAAGTGTTGCTCTTAGGCATATAGGGAATGATTTATTTACCCAGTTTTTTATTAGCAAATATTTGATGTGCCATGATTATGTAACTATCGGTAGTTTGTGAAATATTACAAAAGCCGTTCCAATCCTTACATCTTTGCATTTGTACTTTGGAACAAGAGACATAGGTTCTAGAACACAGCACCAATGCAGTCTGCACTGAATTCAGTAAGAAGATTGGTCTCACATAAGCAAGATTATAGACTTTCCTTAATAATAGTTTACTTCAACTTTCCCAAGAATGGAGCAGAGCTAAAAAGATTAGTGTGGATTTATATTGTTAATGGGATGGGCAAGATGGCAATCTTTGTGCTATGTGATCAGCAAAGATAAGCATGAGCAAGCCAAAGAAACACTTCATCATATGGTGCTACCATCCACATTGTAACTTAAATGTGTATCCTGAATATTTTGTTTGGGGAGGCAGCAAGATATACATGATACTGATAGTAATCACAATCATAACAAAGTTCACTACTCAGGATATTATGATATGATTCTGGCCCTGTAATTAAATATGTCATCCACAGTAATTTTAAAGTATTTATTCTGAAGTATATCCTAGCTGAGTGTCTCAATTTCTTCTGAAATAAATATACCTAAAAATGTAGCATGTTTCTGGAACAATCATTTCTCTCCTATTACCGGTAGTATTTAATTCTGAAAGAGATTATCATTAAGTTGGTTAACATTTCTGTTTAGATCTTCAATGAACTTCAATTAGAACTTCAAATATTTACTGACGTCAGTAAAATAATTTTACATTCGGTTAATGCGTGACCCGTCAAAAGCGCGGACGGCAAAAGCGCGATCGACAAAATCGCGCCTTTGACGTCATCACAGCGCGACGAAAAAGATCGAAAAATTCAAATAAAAATTAATAAAAATTAAATTAAAGCAAGCCGATTCACATAAAGGTAAGGGTTAGGGTTAGGGTTAGGGTTAGGGTTAGCTTTAGAGCGTTAGCGTTAGGGTTAGGTTAAGGGTTAGCGTTAGGTTTTTCGTTACTTTAACGGTTAGGTTTAGGGTTAGGTTTAGGGTTAGGTTAAGAGTTAGGTTTAGGGTTAGGTTTAGGGTTAGGTTTGGGGGGCTTAGGGTAAGGTTTTCGCTTTATTTTTACATTTTTCGAACTTTTTCGTCGCGCTGTGATGACGTCACAGCGCGCTTTTGTCGAGCGCGATTTTGTCCTACGCGCTTTTGTGGTGGAACCGGTTAATGTCATATAAGTAATATTTTTGCTATTTTTTCTACCTCTACTTCATGTTCAGGTAGTACCACCTGAGTTCTGTACCTGTATTTCATTTTAGTTCCAATTCCAAATCTAGATAATTTCCCCAATATTTTTAGAATATCAATGAAATAAATTAGCAATTATTTTCTTGTGCAAGAGATTTGGAAATGAACAAGAAAACAGAATCCTTGAAGCAAAGACAAAACAAAGGAGGGGCAGCCCAATTTTGGTCTGAGAAAAATGCACTGCTTTTCCATTTGTTTCTCCTTTTAATCCGTATCACCCAATTAGAGAGTATTTTCTTAATTTCTGTATCAGTATTTATTCAGATATAAAATGTATTCAGATATTACAATTATACAGTTTTAAAATAGCCCATGGATAGAATCTGTATAGATAAGGCTCAACAAAACTAAATTTAGAATCAAATGACTTTCAATCACTGACAGGTTTTATGACAGTGAGGTCATCTTTTCAAGTTCTTTTTCAGTTCTCACAAAAATCTGCCAATCACACCATTTGCTTTCTAATTTCTTCTTTTACAAGAAGGTTTATACTGTAGAGGATTGTGCAGTCCTCATGAAGCAAGAAAGGAGCTTACAAGAATTCAAAGCAATCACTGACAGATAGTCTTAGCAAGAAGATGTCCATCAGGGCTTGAAGAACCAAAAACTACTGAACAACAACTGTTTAGCCTGCTATCTTTAATGTTCAGGGCAAGATTTTAATGTCTTCATCTTTTTGAAAAAAAAGTAAATGAAATAAATGTACTTGACTAACTTGTAACAATCAAGAAAAAGTGCTCATTGGCTAGGTAAATCAGAAGACTCTAGTATAGCTTGAAGCAAATACTGAGACTATTTGGAATAGCATGACCTCAATCCTGGGGCAGAAAATCCTGCAATCTTACATATGTCTATAAGATTATTCCCATACAAATGGATGAAGAACTGAGCCAACAAAATTCTTATGCAATCTAACTTCCTGGAAGTGCAATTAAGAGAGTAGTATGCCTGCAGTTATTTTTAGTGAAATTACTGCCTGCATTAGTTCTTTACCAATGTTAAGAATACAGATAGTTAATAAGCAGCTACTAAGAATTCTACAGAATAATAAAAGGAAGTATAAGTGAGTGATAAGAGTCCAAAGTAATAGACTAGGTTAACCTTTGGTATATTAAAAAAACAGAAAGGAACAATATTTGTCCAATGTATATTCATAGTTAGTCCAATTACAGGGCAGTTATATGTATCTGATTATCATAAGACAATGAAAAGCAGAACTGCAAATAAATTATCTAGGTATCAATCTGCCCCCCCCCCCCAATCCCCTGACATTTAAGGGATCCATCCTTATGGTCTGAAATTGGTTGTTTTCTTGCAGACATTTCATTACCCAAACTAAGTAACATCATCAGTGCTAGTATTAAGTGGGGTTTCCTCTCATTTTATACTCTAGTGGCTTGCCTTATAAGTGTTGGTGGGAGGGTTCTTGGTGGTTCTTTGCTTCGGCTGTTTACTGATAGCTTGTTTGGCAGTTCCTTGATTGAGGTATTGTATGGTTCTTAATTCTTAGTCAAATGTTAATCTTGGTGTTAATCTATGATCATTTGGAAGTTGACTCTGATAAGTGTTCTGGTCTCTTTGTTCTCACTTTGGCTGATTGTTTCTTTTGAATGGTAAAAGGTTGTGGTTTATGTCAATGTGCCTGTTGATGGCTGATTTGTCAGAGTGCCAGGCTTCCAGGAATCCTCTAGTGTTTTGGGAACTTGGCTTCGTCTAGGATGGTCAGTTTCCCAGTTGAAACTATGGTTTTCTAATTTCTTCTGACTGCTAGTCGGTGTTCATGGATGTATAGTCTGCACTCTGCCTAGGCCAGAACATCTCCTCACCAGCAATCAAACACCCAGATGGTCAGAGATGAGCACCAAGATTAACATTAAACTAAGAATCAAAAATAAAATAATACCCCAAGAAGAAATTGCCAAACAAGCTAACAGTAAACAGGCCAACCAAAGAACCTCTAAGACCACTCCCACCAATACTGACAGAGCAAAACACTAGAATATAAAATGAGAGCAAACCTCACTCTCTACTAACACTGATGATATTATGTAGTTTGGGTAATGAAATGTCTGCAAGATAACCAGAGAGTACCAAGGACCCCTTATTTCAACCCTAAGATACAAATATTCTCCTCTCTCAATACTGACATTTAAGTAGGGTCACCACACCTAGATTCAGACAGCCACAAGATGGCATTGTGTTAAAGTTTCCTGTACATCTTTGTTTCCATCCAGTGGTCATCTAGATTCATGCAGCCCAGGTATGACAGCTCTACATTAAGATACAAACATGTAATACCATATGAGAAAAGATAATTTAAGGCAAACGTAACGTAGAACAACATTTTCCTGAAGAATGGATATACATAAGGGTGAAAAAAATAACATATTTTCAGAGAAAATTATGCAGGTTGGTAAGAATAATTGTCCAAAACATCATCAATATCATCCAATGGAGGTTAGTGACATTTATTCTAAATCAATAAACACTGTTGTCTAAGAACTATATTTCTCAGTAATTTGCTAGGTGCTAAGGAAATGCAAGAAGAGGGAATTCTTTATATAAATGGGATTCACACATTCAGAGGAGCTAAGGAAAATTCTAGAAAGCCCAGATTTTAAAAATAATACAGTATTCAACATTTTTCAAATGCCTTTGCTTAAAGAAAAGAATTATTTTTATGATTCTTGCATTTTCAATTCATTTTAAAAGCACATTCTTGATTAAATTCCTTTTCAGGGGCCCAAAAAAGGTACATGGATTTCTTACCTTTGATGAAGACATATACCTGAATCATTTCAAACACTCTTTATGAAATACATAATTTTTTTCTTTCCTTTTCTGTTAGTTTACTGTAACAACTGAATGAAAGAACAGGCTTATCTAAAACACTACACTTTTTGGGCAAATGAGCAGCAAATAAGAGTGCTTTCTAAAAACCTTTACGCAAATATCATTTTAACATTATCTTCATAGAATAAGAAATACAATGCCAGACTTGAAAGTCCCCAAATCCCTTTCTCAATTTTTTGGCAATCTATTATATCAATGTTTTTTACTTAAAAAATTTGTCCAGGACTGAAATGGAAGCCAAATATTGACATGTTTGAAAACTAAAATAGTCTTACTGTATTCAGTTACCTTGGTTCTGGCTGAACTTAGAAATGAAATGATCATGAGATTTGTTTCTACAAGAGAGTTTAGAGTCCAGGGGTGTAATCTGGCTGCGAGCCAGAGGCATCATGCGCAAGCCATGCCCACCCCAGCTCCGCAAGGGCAAAAACCGTTGACATATCACATGACATGACATCATGTGATCAAGTTTGACACCCGTGGTTTAGACTCATCTGTTGGTCTTCAGGCATGTTGGATGCATTGGCTAGGAATTCTGGGAATTGAATTCCAACAAATTTGGACAGGGTCAAGTTGGGAATACTTGCTGTACACATTAAGAGGTATGAACACCTTTGTAAATCAACATATCTAGCTTAATGATAATTTCAAATGACTACCCTGATACCATATTATGTGTGACAGGTTTTTCAATGAGGGGCCTTTATATGTGGTATTTTTAAATTTTTGGTTAACCCAGCTATGTCTTGCTTGCTCTTTTGTCATTAAATGAAAGTTAGGGGGATAACATATATTAGAGCCGAGGTGGCGCAGTGGTTAAATGCAGCACTGCAGGCTGACTGCTAGATCAGCAGCTCAGCGGTTCAAATCTCACCGGCTCAGGGTTGACTCAGCCTTCCATCCTTCCGAGGTGGGTAAAATGAGGACCCAGATTGTTGTTGGGGGCAATATGCTGACTCTGTAAACCTCTTAGAGAGGGCTGAAAGCCCTATGAAGCGGTATATAAGCCTAACTGCTATTGCTATTGCTATATGTGCTTTTAAGGCTTTGTGGCATTTTTAACAGACCTTTCTGACAACTTGATAACAAGTGTACAAGAATCCATTTGGGAAGCTGTAATATTAAGCCTACTTCAGGTATTCTTTTGTTAAAATTAATTGTTTTAATTTGTACCGTCTATTTTTATTAAGATCTTTACTATTTACAGCACTTCAACATTTTAAAATCCTGATGTAATTAACAAAAAATAGTACATTATACACATTTTAATCATTTACATGGCAGCAAGAATTATACTTTAGATTTGTGGAGTGTAAATGTGGATTGCTTCTCAAATATACAGTATTTCTACTTATGCAATTCAAAAGCCTTATTTCCTTTCTTTTTCTATCACAAAAATAACATTAAAAGTGCACTTAAGTAATTTCTTCAGAACGCTGCAGTTTAAACTGGAACTTTAATGTTCAGATACACATCAACGAATACCAAACCCTTTGGGTCTAATTCATATACCAGCACATCATAAAAGACTGAAAAAACAAGTGAAGGCGGCCAAGGTCACCTTTTGTATTTGGTCACTATACTGTGCTGGGATCGGTACATTTTCCCAAGATGGCTCCACACAGCTTAATTTTAAAAAAAGTAAACCGGATCGCAGCGTTGGGCCTGAGCCTCCCGCAAGGCCCGTACATATTTTTTTTCACCCCGCTGTCCTTCCACACATATAGCAAGTATAGTAAACCACTGAAAAGGGGACCCGAGAGAACTTCCTCTGTGGCCTTGAATGACTGAGACTTGGCTCAAGGCCTCAAAGACTGGAAACCCGGAAAGAGTCGAGCGGTGGCCACGCGCGCGTCTGAGGGGAAAAGGAGGCGTCGGGCGTTTCTGCCGCCTCCCGGCGCGAGGCCCCCACTTTGCCTCCACTGTCAACATATAAGGAATGGACAAAGCCGGTAACATAGAAATTACGGGCCCGGGGGAAAAAAGACAAGAGAAGGAGCCCCGCTGCCCTTCTCCAACCCGCTCAGGAGCTGACCTGCCGGCTGCGCCGGGAAGAGGCGCGGCCCTCTCGCATGCGCGTGCGAACACGCTCTGCGGTAGACTGAGGGAGGAAGGGAGGGAGGTGGAATCTAGAGCGCGCGTACGCGCGTCTCCCCCCCCCCCCCAATGGTCGGGACGGCGTAACAAGCAGGGTTAAGGCGTGGCCGATACGCCGCGCGAAGGAGCGCGCGCCGACGGCGGTTAGATTAGAGCAGTCATGGCATTGGCAGGGGACGAAGAAGCGAAGGGAGAGAAAACCGCGGGGTGGGTCGGAGGAAAGAGAGAGAGAGGGAGAGAGAGAGAGATGGAAAGTGTAGGCGCAGGCGCGTGCCCGCGCGCGGTTGCCATGGTGCCGTTTGACGTCATGGCTCTGTGTTGCCCGTGCGTTGCGACGCGGTGATTGGCGGAGACCTTGTGTGTGGCGCTGAGAGAGCGAGAGCGAGGCTGCAGCGGAGCGAGCTCCGATATAGGCACAGTCGGCGCCGGTCCACCCGCCTAGAGACTCCGGTACCCCTCAACCTCGCAGGTAACGGCCTACACGGGACGCTCTTTGGCCGTCTTTGCCTGGCGATCTCCCTCCTTTCTTGCTGCGGAAACCGTAGGTGGGGCAGCAGCAGCGGGAGCCGCTGAGTGGGCACAGGAGACCGCAAGGGAGGAAAGGGGAAGACGAGGGCAAGGCGGTGGCTCGCCGGCCCCATTCTTCCTGGGGCAGAAGGGCGGCGGCTCCCGGCCCTCCGCCGGGCTGACTCGTCCGAGGGGCCTTGCTGGGGAAAGAGCCATTCATTCTCTGGCGGCGGCGGGAGCCTCCTCTCCTTCAGCCCTCGCACAGGTGCGGCCGGCCCCACCTGCCTGGGCAGCCTCCCGCGCCTCCCCTTGTGGGGAGCTGGAGGAAGTAGCGCGGCTTTGGGAGGGAGCCCTCTGCCCGGAGCTAGGCGGTGGCAGGTGAAGCCGTGGGGCGGTGCCCCTTTCTCCACGCATCCGGAGCGCTGGGGTGATTATCGCGTTGGAGCGGGCGGGCGGGCGGGCTGGGGGTCGACGTTGGGAAGGAGCTGCGCCCCCCCCCACCTCGCTTCCCTTCGCCCAGTCCGGCTCCCCCTTTTTTCCCCACCCGGTGCCAGGGGGAGGAGGGGGGAGAGCAACCTCTCCGTGAGGGCGGCGGAAGGCGTAAAACGAGGAGTGCCCTCTGAGGGCGCCATGTTGGGGAGTCGGGTGGCTTCTCTATTCCTCCCCGCATCTCTTCCCTCGGGAGGCGGGGGGAGGGTGGGCTTCTCCTTCCCGGCCCGGAGTGACTGCAGGGTGGCTTCTAGGGTGTGGCCTCCCGCGGGGAAGAGGCGCATCCAACCGGTGCGATCCGCGGCTCGCCGCCGCATAAAAAGATCCGCGGGGCCGCCGTGAAAGGAGCAGCCTCCGCCGCCGCCTCCTCCTCTTCTCCGGGCGGGGGAGAAGGAACGCCAGAGGACGGTGGTGGGCTGGTAGCGGCTCATCGCGGCGGTACCAGAGGCCCCCTCGGGGCGGGATGGCGCCGCAGGGCAGGGAAGGAGCGGGGCAGGAAGGCAGGTGGGCGGGCGTGTCTCCTCGTCCTCCCGCTGTTAGGCGCCGCCTGGGCTTCCCCTTTTCTTCGGTTTGCAGGGGCGGAGATGCTGCATCTCCCTCCCGGCGCGGGGCGGAGGTGAGGGGGAATTAACGTGCACAGAAGTGGGCTGGGCTCTGACACGAATCCGCCATGACAAAGAGCCCAGACAAGGCGCTTCACGTCTTGAGAGCCGGGCGGGCGGGCGGTTGCGGCGCAGGGAGGAGCGAGCGACCGAAGTCTGGCCTGGCTTATCTTGTCCTCTTCCTCCTCGCCCACATCTCGGTCGGATTCGGAGGTTTTGTGTGCGCTTTAGTTTCGCCGTTCGGTCTCCTTCCGAGCTGTGCCAATGTATCAACCTACCCGTGGCCACACAATCAGCACCATTTTATACAGTCTGTTATACAGGGAATTGCTCCGTTTTTTCTCTCCCCAGCTCCCCACCTCACACACATAACTAGTTCCCTTTCACTTAAAAAGCAGAAGGACCATCCAGCCGTGAGGCACCGAGCCACTTGAATTTTAAATATTATTTTCCCGTTTTAGAATTCTCTGGCATTAAATTTTATTGTCGATCAGAAAATTACAGACATTGTGTTTCTTTGAAATACCAAGATTGTGATAGATTACAATCACAAGTTTTTCGAACCAGAGCAGCACTGTTAGTGTAGGTCAAAGATTATAGCACTCCTTCTTCATTCTAGGATATTTAAATAGACCCAAGTTTTGTCCAATGTAATAGCTTCCTATTATAATCTTAACATATAGTTTGGAATCTGTTTGATTTAACTATATAGTAGTTACATTTAGTGCTTTTTAAATTTAATGATAAATAATCAAGAATGGTAAGAATGTAAAGCAGCTGATACTGTCTGCAACTTGAGTTTCATTTGAAAAAGAATTGACTTTGTCCAATGAAATTCCTAACATTGCAAACTTTTAAAATGGATGTCTCAAAATAGCAAAGCTGCTTGAAATAAAGAGTCAGGATCATCTAGGGATAGAAGGTTGAGGCTTTCAAGGGAATGCTTTGCATTCCTTTTTTGGAGATCTTATAAAATTTCAGAGATCCAAATTATTCCTATATACTTACTGAGTAAAATACATTTTCTTCCTGTTTTGACAAAATTATAGGAATTCAGTTTGCAATCTTATAGTCTTCTTGGATTAATCAAATTCAGTTACATGTGTTTTTCAAGATTGGAGCCTAAACAATCGGTCCATGCCCTTGCTAAGAGACAATGCCAAATGCTTTTGTTTGGTAGATATTGGATAATATTTTGATATTTTTCATTCTGTAGAGAGATCAGCATGGATAAAAACGAGCTGGTGCAGAAGGCCAAACTGGCCGAGCAGGCTGAGAGATATGATGATATGGCAGCCTGCATGAAGTCTGTGACTGAGCAAGGAGCAGAATTATCCAATGAGGAGAGGAATCTTCTCTCTGTCGCTTACAAAAATGTTGTAGGAGCAAGAAGGTCATCTTGGAGAGTTGTCTCAAGTATTGAACAAAAGACAGAAGGTGCCGAGAAAAAGCAGCAAATGGCTCGCGAATACAGAGAGAAAATTGAGACTGAACTAAGAGACATCTGTAATGATGTGTTGGTAAGAATTCATTTTAATTTTTTTCTTAACATTTAAGAGTGGGTAAAGTCTTGTTTAGGCAAACTCCAACATGTTTAAATGTGGTTTTTTAAAAATTTCTTATAAATCTGTTGTAGTGTATATAAATCTGTAGAAAATCAGAGAGTAAAATAATTTTCCTTTTTCCTAAATCTTATACCTGGAAATTTATCATGTTATTTAGATATTGCAGTAACATGTTAAGTCTTGCTGACAGTGTCAGTGTTCAAATAATTTACATTTCACTAAAGATAAATGAAAAATGTTTGATCAGTTAGTACTTTGGGAAAATAAAATATTTCAATTTACTTTTATAAACTATCTTATCTATTACCTGTGTAACCTAGAGGATATATGCTTTGTATGAGAAGTTGTAATTTTCACTACAGAAATCAGGCCCCTCCCTAAATAAGATGATGTAATGCTAGCAATGACTCACCCCTATAGAGCACTTTTAAACAGGGGAAAGAGAAAGCAACAACAGTCTACTTTAGATTGTGAGATCCAAGCAAGTTTTCCAAAACTGCACCATTGGATCTTAAACATGATTGTATGAATTAAAAAAACTAGCAATACCAAATGTGCTTTTTTTAAAGTCTTATTTTTTGATAAACCAGCAATTTATTTTGTGTTAACATGAAAAAAGTAAAATATTTAACATTGGATATATTTCAGTAACAACTTTCCTTTAATCAATCATATTATCATAATTAATATACATCTTAATATATTGTTTAAGTATGTCCAAAAGCCATATTTTAAGCATATTAATTTGAAGGTCATTCATTTACCTTGGTTTTTCTCCATATAAAAGCCTAGAGGAAATAAGAGTAATAATCACATGAGAGATAGAACTTAAATGAAATAGCATCTTAGCCCGTTACAGCACACAGGGAATATATGATGACAAATTCAGACCTTTCCTTTCCCATCTGACTTTATTCTGGCATGTGAGCTGTAGTTGAATTTAAAGAATTTCCTTCTTTGTACTATGTTTTGCCCTCTTTGTGTCCAAGGTTGTAAACTATAATTTTTTTAGAATCACATATGAAAATGTGAAATAGATAGGGGAAAATATTTTATGGTTTATCTCTTATTTTATATGGAGATTCTTTTCAATGAGATCACTCTGAGAGAATGACATGGAGACTAACTCATGCAAACCAGGGAGATTAAAATCATTAATGCATGAATTGAACACAATTCTAGATTCTCCTTTTATCTCACAGGCTGTGGTGCTACACTTATGTCAGTTCCCACAATTACAACTGGCATGGAATTATGGAGTTTAGCAATCCATACTTGATGCTTGCTAATGTTGTGATGAAGAGCCCCAGCCACCACTTCATGGTCTCAGGAATAGAGGTTATTCTCCTCCTTATGAAGAGTTAGCATCTCTATTCCAGCCCTAAACAGCATGAGATTTATTGCTGAAATTTAATATAATAGTGTTGGAAAATACTCCATCCATTCGCCCCAACGTTGCCTCAAATTAAGGGATTATAAAGTTATAACAAGAAAGCGATTTGGTTGTTTTTTTTTTTAGTGTTAGAAAATACTGTATAGTACCTGTCAGGGATGTAGCACAAACTATTCATAGACACCTGAAAACAATACTGACATTGAATCTTAGCAATAGCAATAGCAGTAGACTTATATACCGCTTCATAGGCCTTTCAGGCCTCTCTAAGCAGTTTACAGCGAGTCAGCATATTGCCCCCAACAATCTGGGTCCTCATTTTACCCACCTCGGAAGGATGGAAGGCTGAGTCAACCCTGAGCCGGTGAGATTTGAACCGCTGACCTGCTGATCTAGCAGTAGCCTGCAGTGCTGCATTTAACCACTGCGCCACCTTGGCTCTCCAACATGTTTAAATCTTGCTCAATTACTCAATTATTTGTAACTCAATTTGTCTTTTTCTGACTTTGTCTTACTATTATTTTGCCTATCTGGAAGCCTTTGCTTCAAGTGAAATATATAGGTCTGTGCAGAAAGGAAGGTTAAGATCCTGGTGACCACAAATTTTGCCTTTGGCTAAGTTTAGGCAAAAGTATAACTAAGTGCATTAGCTCCCAATCAGTAGTTCCATACAGTTCCAACATAGCTGTAATATTTATTTCTTGCCACAGAGAAGAATAATTAAGACTGAATGATTTGCCCCTTTGGTAGTGATGTAATTGATTTGTGGTTTCAGAGCAAATTTTGTGGATTTCTGGTCATACTTTTATAAAATGCTAAACAATACTGTGAAGGGTTTTGACGATTGAATATATTTAATTCCATTTGGCATATTTGGTTTTGGGAATGGCTAGAAACCAGGGATTAGTCTGAAGCCTTCTAGCTGCTTTGACTTCAATTTCCATCACCCTGACAGCACAATCAGTGATAAATATAGTACAGAAAGATTTCTGATAAAACTTACTTTTCTAAAACCTGTTAAATAGAAAATAAGACTTATCCTAAAACTGATCACTCAATTTTTTGGTTGAATATTGTCAATCTTTTATATTTTCTTTTCCTCTCCCCCCCTTTCTTTCTTACAACATGGAGTTTTTAATTTTTCTTGATGAAAGACATCTGAAAATTATAAAAACAACTATAATTTTGTCTATTTGTGGTCAATGCTAATAGTTAATGATTGTGGATTTTGGAAATGTTTAAATAAAAGCATTTTTAATATTTTAGCAGATGAATAAAAAATTCATTTTATATCTTGTAAACCTTCCAGAATCGTTGAGAGTTACTCTGTGCGTGTGCATGTGTGTATGTTGAAATTTGAGGTATCTTGTTTTTAAACCTGGAATTATTAGACAATTTCATTGAATGGCTTCATTTACATTTTTTCCAAGCATTTAGATCTAGATTTCAAAATGATATTTTAGCTCATCTAATTAAATTATATCAGATAATATTCTAGACAAAAAGATAAACAAAAAGATCTATGTTCACACTACCATTGGTAACTTCCTTTTCTTTATACAGAGAGCAAAAATTCTACAATTTTGCAAATAAACTAGTGAAGTTGCCAGAATCAACTGAAGTAATTGTCACTAATCAACTAAGTTTTTCAATCCATTATATTATTGAACTATAATTTCTGCATATTATTTATAATGTCACAAAGATGGACAAGTCTATTTTACAGCAATCATATAATATTGAATCATGATTTGTTTGAAGTGAATTCCAGATGAAAAATTATTAAATGATAAACAAAAAGGATGTTTTATTATTACATGTAGTGGTAATTTCATTTTTAGTAAGTGCAAATAAATGAAAGGTGGAAGAAATACTCCAGTGGAATCACTGTATAGTAGTTGCTAATTTATACATGTGTTTTTCATGTAGTTATCAATGGAGAAGCATTGTTATGACCAAGAAAATAATACTCTTAATCAGTAATAAATTCAGCAAGTCAGGGTGGCAGTTGAGATATACTGTAAGGCTAACTTTACCATCAGAAAAAACTGCATCCTTACACTGGAATGAATTTCTTCCCAAAGGTTAAACACAGCCTTAAAAGTATATTATTAGCAGGATTGGGGATACACTTTGACTTCAAAAACTGGTTCTGTGAAGAAAACATTTTCAAAATTCTAGAAACCTCAGTAGCCTGCAAGTGCATATGGAGATTTGTCCCTCATTCCAGTTTCATTGAGCTGGAAATCAATAATGCTAAAGCTTAGGAAGTTGCAAGGTGTCACACTTTAAAAAAAAATGAATTTGTCAGAATGGACATATTTCAGAACCCTTAAGATTTCCAAGGTGTTCGCTAAAGTTAATGTACTCTTTCATCTCTAATTTTTCGTCAAAAATCAGTAATGCTAATTGATTAGGTATAAGTCCTCCAGAATATTCCAATGGAATAAAACTGAAGAATTCATTTAAGTAATATAAAGTTTACAGTTGCCTTGATGTATTTAGAAAGAGCAATATAGAGGGGACTGTTCATCTTACTTATAACTGCATTGCTCTTAGTTAGGCACATTTCTTTGGGACAAGTGAAATATTTCATCAAAAAGGAAGTAGAACATTAATAGTGAAATTCATCAGTAGTATAATTACTGAAATCCCAGTTGATTTTAATGCTCATTATCAGCATCTGCATATGAGAAACTGAATACCCAAAAATTGGTTTCTTCCTTCATCATAATAGGCCAGCAAAGAATCTTAATAGAAGGTTAATTTATTGGAACAAAGTTCTTTGTCATCTACAATTTACTTGCCTGAGGGGGGAGGGAGAGAATCCAAACCTGCAATATAATTATATAATAGGTCAGTTTTGTAGTGGTAGGACTAGGAATTCAGTTCTGAATAAAATCTAAAGTCAAACTATATCATATTGTATAATATAAATATATATAATCAGACATTTAATAAATTATTTGATATAATTGTATTTTAAAACTAAATTATCTAATTTATGTTATTCTGTTTTTTGTTTTTGATTTATATAAATAAGAAACTATATCAATATTGTAACTATAGAAAATTATTTCTACTTACTACATACGATTTTGAAGTGTTATGCACCTCTGCCTACATATTCTGCCTTCTGAGGTTCAGATTGGTTTTTGAGAAAATAGTGTGATTTCAAGAAAGAAAAATGTGTGGTGACAGCAAGCATTTCAGCCATAGTTGTTGCATTTTGGGATTTAGTAAATAAGTGGACAAGCTTATAGTAGCCATAACGCTATGTACTGTAAAGTGCTAAAAGTAATAAGTGCTATTCTATCATTGAGAATATATTCTTAATTGTTCAAGGATTTTCAGTATGCTAGGGGTTTAGACATGGGTTGGGCAGAACAAGCAATGTATTAGCTAATGATGTGCCACTTCATGATTTATTTATGTAGCTATAGTGACCATATATAGTTGATTTGTAAACTAATATGCTGTGTGCCAACTTTTGGGAAAGGTATTGAAACATAGAATTATTGAAAGAAGAGCATATTAATAAGTATATAGTAATAGGGAAGACATTTCTTTACTGTATGAAAATATAGTATAATATATTAAAAATAACGTTGGAATTAAAAAGTATAAAATTTAGAAACATGTTAATATTGCCAGCATCAAAGAGAATGGTACAAGATTCTTGAACTACAGTCACAAATTTCATGGCTTACCTGCAATAATGAATGACATCCTTTCCCTATATTTCATATTATTTGTAAGAAAGTGGCTTTCAATCAAAGCTCTCTTAGTACTATAAGCATCTCATCCAAATTTATGTAAAGGTGCCATAGTGAACAAATGAACATTTGGTGGCAAAAGAGATTTCAAATATGCACATGGAAGAGAGATTATGGATAAAATGTTATTTATCACTTGGATTTTTGCCATAGCTAGGTTCCAAGTACATGTTTTCCCATAAAAATGGGCAGGAGGGAAAGAGGCTTGGTGAAAAATAAGTGGTAAAGGGAAGAGTATGGGCAGTGGAAGAGTTAGATGAGCACACAGCTGCAATGCCATCACCTTTTTCTCATATCAGTCACATGTTACTTGATAATTTTGCTGCCAGACATATTTTTCCTAGAGTGTAATTTCTTATGATTAGATAGAGAATGTTGGGCAATAGAGGCATTTTTTTTTACAGTGGCAACAAACTGCAAGAAGTGCTGTTCACTAATAATTAGTGCTGATATATTTATGTTTGAGTTGATCATTGTTCATTACAATTTCAAGAGTTTTGATTCTGTAGTTGGAAAGTGCATAGAGTTGCTTTTACAGATAGAGACAACAGATCTTGGTGTTCAGAAGAAAGCTGAACTTATCCCCTTTCTTCCAGTTTAGCTCTGTCAGTATCCATGCTAGCTGCTCCTTTTCTTTCAGACACATAGACCAGATTCTAATAACACTTCTTTTACACGTTCTTGCTTTTTTAAAACTGATAACACTTTGTTTTCTGCTGGGGTCAGATAATATGTTATAAAGCTTAAACTTATTAATAGAATTAATAAATTCTGTTATATTCAGTCTTTATTAAAAATGTGAGATTGGCTTCAAATTATTCTCTCCTCTAAGAAATGCTAGTCAGTTTAAATTCTTAAATAACATTATTTTCTTAAATATTAAAGTTATTAGATTGCTAGCCTATTGAGGCTTCAAGATGATTGTGGAATGGAAATTTCTCTGCCAGTGTCTTCATTTTTATACAGAAGATGAATAGAAAGCAACAGCTATTCTTTACCAGTCTTATTCTTTCTATGAAATTTCTGGTCATTTATCTTTAAATTTGCAGCCTCCAGAACTTTTAATTACTGTATAATGGTCTATTTGCTTCCCTCCCCCCTTCACTTATTTTTTTGAAAGAAGGTGCCAAAATGAACTCATGTGGCATTCATTTTTTGTTACACTTTTGAAAGTAACTATTGATCAGGTGCCATCAGATTATTGTTGAATCTGTTTACTCCATACCAATCTGTTCCTAACCAGGTCTTTCAAGAGTAGCTAAGTATATCTACCTCGTTCCTAGTCAACTTTTCTTTCATTTCTCCTTTCCCAGTGTTAGAGTCGTTTCCAGAGAGTTAGGTTTTCACATACTTCGTCCAAAGTAGGAAAATTTGAGCCTAGTCATTTGTGGCTTGAGTGAGAACTCTGAGGTGATTTGTTCAATGATCCATTTGCTTATTTTCTTGGCTGTTCACAGTATTTTCAGAAGTCTTTTCCAATACCAAAGCTCATAAACATCAATATTCTTCCTAATCTCTTTATTCAAAGTCCAGTTCCTGCTTCCACAAAATGTCACAAAGTATACCTTTGCTTACACCCACCTGCTGTTTCCAAGTATAGATCCATCAAGGCAGTTGAATATTTTTTCCAAGACCTTCATAGTTGCTCTATGAAGTGCTACTCTGGTTTATTTCTTAGTTGTTTGGTTGTTTTGTTTTAGTGTTTATGGTTGATCCTGAAAGGCAGAAGCTATCTACCACTTCAGTATCTTTATTGCCAATTCTGACACTTGATCTTTGTATTTAATTTTAGCTCCATGTTGTAACTGTACTGCTTGACTTTTCTTACTAAAGTTTGCGATTCTTTGCATTTTCAGCTATCAAGAATAGTATCATCTGTATAGGCTATTGATGTTTCTTCCTCCAATTTAAAAACACATTCAACTTCTTTCAATCTACCTTCCCTTAATATATATTCAGCAGATAGGTAAAATAAATAAGGGAGACTATGAGCTTTGCTTTACTCTTTTGGCAACCTGGAATCATCCTATTTCTCCATGTTCTGGCTAGGTTTCAGAAGAGAACAATAGGATATTCTGGGGTTCCCATTCTTCTCAGCACGTTCTGCAGTTTGATTGTATTTGCCTTTCTCAATTATCCAGTGTGCATCAGCAAATAATGTGTTTCTTGGCCTTTTTCTAAAGCCAGTTTGAACATCTGGCATCTCTTTTTCCACTCTGGGCTCTAATCTGTAGTGGATGATCCTAAGCATTATTTGGCTAGCATGTAATATTAAGTACATTGTGCAATAGTTCACATACTATTAAGTCTCTTTTTTGTATTGGAATGCAGATTGATCTCTTCCTATCTGTTAGTCATTGTATCATTTTTCTATTTTGCTAGCACAATTTGGGTAGAACCTTTACTGAGGCTCCTGTTGCAATATTTTTGCAAGTATACACTCCAAATGATTTGGAACTTTTTGCAACAGCTACTAAGAGTAACGTCCCAGTTTCAGTGGACATCCAGTATATCAATTAAAATTATATTTAGTTATACATAATTTTTGCAATCTATAGTTCAGTGATAGACTTTTTGGAAGTATAGTATGATGTTATTCTGTCATTGGTATTGAAAAATTTTAATTCATTACTTTATTGCTGACCAGGATTAGTGTAAAATTTCTTCTGTTTTAATGCTAAACATCTGGAGGAATACAGAGTAGCTTGTTTATTTGTTTAAGACAAAACCTATATAGTTTTGATATATGTTGATTTGATCCAGTTTGGTCTAGTAGTTAATGCATCAAGCTACAACATGAGAGACTGTGAGTTTAAGTCTCGCTTTAACCATGAAAGCCAACTGGGTGACCTGGCCAGTCACTCACTCTTTCAGCCCATCCCACCTCACTCAGTTGTTGTTTTGGGGAAAATAGGAAATTGTGTTGGATATGTGCACAATCTTGATTTAACCGTTAAACCTTTTTTTTTTCTCTTCGTTGTAAGCCGCCCGGAGTCCTTCGGGATTGGGCGGCATATAAATTTTATAAATTAAATTAAAATTGTAAAAATAAGGCATAAATAAATAAATAGTTGGTCTATTATTATTAGTTGTAGTTGTAGTAGTATTAGTATTATGACATAGAATTGTAATAACTGTTAAGTTGGGAGATTTTTTCATCAATATATTCATTATTATTGAATTTTTTTATTTTAATTTATTGATATGTAACCTTGCAGTGGTCACGTGGGAGCTATTTTTCTGTTAGAATCTCATCTGGTTCAATGATTTGGTCATATAGGCAGACCAAATTGTAGGTTTAGCAACCAGAGATCTGCTTCTCTAGTTGAATTGAACATCAGCCTTAGTTTGAAACCATTATTATAAAAGCTGAGCAGGTTCCTTTTCAGATGAGGTGGGTGAAATGAAGAGCCAGACTGTGGGGGCGATATGCTGACTCTGTAAACCGCTTAGAGTGGGCTGAAAGCCCTATGAAGTGATATATAAGTCTAACTGCTATTGCTATATTGCTACTAATGGAATCAGCAAGTGGGTTGTTTGTTTATTTGCTTATTTATTTGATTTTTTTAAAAATCTCACCGTTATCATTTCATAAGTTACTCAAGGTAGGAAACACAGAATGAGGTATCCAAACATGCATGCATGTGTGCATACAACTTTGTGCATTTTTTCTAAGTTGTTTTTATTATACAATATTAGTATTATAAGCTATCCTGAAATCTCTGAATGAATGATTGCATATAAAGTTTCTAAAGTAAGATTACTAATTAGGTTATTGGGGTGTTTTAAAAGTTATGAAAATCCATCTAAATATGGAGAATAGTAAGTAATTGAAATTGACAATAACTTTATGTACTAAAAGACTAGCAACACTTAAATGCTATGTACTTAAATGCTTTGTATAAAAGTCAGTCATTCACTTTATATTAACAGTGACATGCTACACACATTGAGCTATTGAATGTTCTATAACTATTTACTTTCTGTAACTTTCAAAAGCAAATGGAGCCAAATGAGTTTGATTCTATTTTATTTGGGGTCACATATGCTAAATATCAGTATGCATATTCAGATGAGCTAGTTTTTAAAAGATAGACATTTTAAATTTATTTCTAACATTAGTACAGTATATAATACAATAGTTTACTTTTCTTTAGCACTAATAAAAAAAACTCTTATAAGAGTTTAGCCAATTTTAATAGTTGATAATATACAAGTTCCCTGTATGTAAACCCTTCTGACTATTTTTTTTTCTTAATTGCAGTCTCTGTTGGAAAAGTTTTTGATTCCTAATGCTTCCCAAGCAGAAAGCAAAGTTTTCTATTTGAAAATGAAAGGGGACTACTACCGTTACTTGGCTGAGGTTGCTGCTGGTGATGACAAGAAAGGTACAGTGTGCACATTTTTAGAATTGTATTTTCGTAGATTCATATTTAGTAGAATAATAACTGTTGGTGAGGCTGTTGTTATAAGACAGTAAAGGAAACATTTTAAATGTTTTCAGCAATGGCAACATATACCTGAATTTTGCAGCAATGGAATGTTGTTTTATGGTAATATGCCCCAAACTGGTTCTTGGAAACATATTGGAATACAATTCCCAGCATATGTAAGTGAAAATACCAGTTGCTCAAGGATACAGATTTAAACGTGTTCTTATTGATAATATGAATGCATACAATTAATTGTTGCAAGGTGATATATTTAGGCAACATCTTCATAGTCCTCTCTCACTGTTGTCTAACTGTATTCTTTATACATATACAAAAGATATATATTGTTTTCCAATATGTGTTTTTAAGGTAGATGATCAGGTACGTTTCATAAGGTGATATAATAGAAGGACTTTTGGTACCTGGATGAAAATAGATACCATTTAATTTTTTTAAGGTTATCAAATACCTTATTAAAATTATGGAAGCTGCTGATTATATCTGAAATTCAGATGTTGGGCATGTAGTTTAAGCTGGAAAGGCTACAGATCTGGGTTATTTCTTTCTTGTGGCTTGAGATGTGTTCACTAAGAACTTGAGATCTATCAAATGTGATCGGACAATTTTGTCAGTGAGAAAATGTGGCTGGTTTCTAATCCAGAACTTTTGAAATGGTGGGGTAGCAAGATAAGAGAAGAATGAAAACTAACTGATCAGAACGGGAAGGGGAGGGATGACAGATGGAAGCCAGAGAAAACTGAGTCAGTTCAGAGGCATTGTGATGGAAGCCAGTGGCAAATAGAGCTGGTGAACAGAGAAAAGGTTGAGATTAAAACAGAGACACAAAATTATTTCCTGCTTTTCTCTTCAATTACTTGAGAAGGCAAAATTTTCAGACCTTATATTTGTTTGAAGTTGGGATGAACTGGTAGGCGTTGGAAGGTATTTGGAAGAAATATACTGCCAAGACCATTTCTTCTTCTAAATGAGAGTTAAAGGTATAAATGTAGAAGAAAATGTTGAAAAAAAAGATTTGTTTTGCAAATAATAGTTGAAATTAAAGTCCATTAGTACTGAGAAATTTTATGGGGTGGGGGTTGGGTTTGAAAATAGAACAGCCACCTCTTCAGTAGTATTTCTAGAAAGAGAAAGAAAGTGATATGTCAGACAATCAGATCTGGAGAATCGATACTTTTTCAAAGGTCTACTCAAAGGTGTTTCTGATAGTCTTACTTAGCCACTGAGGATATTCTTTTTGCTGAAATCAAGTACAGGTACAAGGTACCTTCATCCTGATAATTAATTATCACATACAATGATTTGCATTTAAAGGTTTCAGAATGTTTGGTGGCATACTTTTACTAGCTACATGATATTCCTGAAACAAAATATTTCTCCAGGATGACATGGCTATCCTACAAGAGAAGATATCTTTGGTTTAAGCAGTGGACGCTAACCCTTTTTGCCTTCAAATACAAAATGTTGCACAGTCCTAAGTAACACTATGCTATTTGTTTCTGGAACATTATTCCCTCCCCCCCCCCTGTTCCATTTCTTCTGTAGAACAGGACGATCCAAGCATTCTGGTATGGTTCATGCATTTAAATTTTATCTTGCAGGGTCAGATTGTCCAAAATACTATAAATTACTTCCTATTGCAAAATATGCATCTACAAATGTTATGAATCACCCCCATATGCTTGGATCAACCTATTCTGAAGGAGAAAATGGAACATTCGGGAAATAAATTTCTCCATTTTACATATTGCTAATTAATACAAAATGCATAAGCAAAGCCTCCCCAAAGATTTATCTTTTTGTTCATCTTTTTGAACAAAAGGCTAAGAAGACATTTCTAGCTTAAGGTGGAATTTGGAAATATGATTATCTATATCATATACTAGGCAAATTATTGGTGATTCATAGCATTCCTGTTCCCTTATATTTTGTAGACATAAGGATGGGAGTGCAAGTCCTAGCTGAGTGAATAAAATTGTTTAGAAAGAAAATAAATCTGGACCTTTGGGGGAGACAGGGCACAAATCTATGAAGTACAGCCTCTGCTTTCATCTTCTGTTCATATTGGGCAATGAAAACTTTTATTTCCTGTTCTTGCCACTGCAAACTATTACTGACTTCATGTGCTGCCAATTAGACATGATGGAAAATCTGTATGTAACTATGTGTATCTCTCTATCTCAAAAAGAAAGATAGAAATTATAGGCAGATCTGATTCTTCTCTTGTCACAAGAAATAATTACCTAAATTTAAATGTACTTTGTTCAATTGCTGTATTACTATAATATATCTACTAATATCGTATTCATGTGTATCTGTGTATGTGACGCCTCATAACCTTAAACATTGATTCAGGATATTTAATGGATGGCCAATTTCTATCAGAAAACTGATAAACCAAAGCAAATACAGGTCATAAGTGACTTTTTCCAAAGCCATTGTTAAATGAATGGTCATAATCCTTGCTTAGATACAGTAATTGGAAACAGAATTTCCAAGGCTTAAGCAATGCAGTCATAAAGCACGACATCATGTGCCTGCATTACTTAGCAACAGAATACCGGCAATCCCATTGCCGCTGTTAAGCAAGGACCTCATGTGACTATGACTTCCTACCAGCTTCCAACAAGCAAAGTCAGTGGGGTAGCCAGCACAAAGTTACAAATCCTGAGCAGCTTTCAAGCGTGAGGCTCTCCCAAGCTCTGTTTTCACTGGGAGAGGCACCACGGGCCAGTCCTTTCCTGTTTCCCCACAGGCCAGATCTAAGCATCCCGAGGGCCGGATCTGGCCCCAGGGCCTTGAGTGTCAGAGTTCCAAGTAACATCCCCAACTAAAGAGGACTCTGAGGCTTGAGTTTCCTCAAAGTTCCTTTTTATTAGAGATGCCATATTTTCACATCTGGGAACACCCAAATCTGAAAGCTTCCAGGTTTTCCCTACCTAGTTGAAAGTTCAAGACTCTGCCCAGCACCCACATGTCCGTCACATGGCCCAATCAGACCCTGTTCCCAACTGGAGATATTTCTCAAGCACACCCATCCAGCTGCAGGGGAAGTGCAGGGAAAGTTGTCCTTGGCTTCATAAGAAAGGAATTTTATTTTGACTACATATAACCCATACTCCGTACAATCTCCCCCTCCCATTTTCCCACAGTAGAAAATGTGGCAGGCTTGAAAGGCCAATGTAAAAGATGCCTTCCAGGCCTGACCCTGAGTTTGACACTCCTAATCTAGAGTATGTATGTACAAAAACTTTTGTAAGAAAAGTGAACCAAATAATTATGCAAGTGAGTTGTCTTTATTGATAAATGCATAGACAATTAGAGCTTCCTGAGATAATTGCTTCAGAACATACGGTAGGAGAGACCAAAATCTGTTCCCCAGGGATGGAAATACAGTTTTCAGAAAGGTTTTAGTACAATTTCTTTTTCAGATTATTGAGCAAGAATAACTAATGATTGTTGGACCATGCTGTATTTCTGTATCACTTTTCAATTGTGTCCTAAAAACTGGTAGAGTGGATAACAGTATAAGGAGATAAATCTCCTTAATACAAATTTTGGCCAAATAATCAGTTTTATCAGTTTTGAATTGCATCACTGGAGATTTTGGAAGCTACATGACAAACGGCAAGGTAACAGGTTGTTTGCCACTGTGATACCTTGCTGCCAATCTTGTGCCAGATAGGTTTCAGAGACTGGAGGATCTTATAGATGCAGAAGAAGGCAAGTCCAAGTAAAAGTGGCATCTAACCAGTACTGAGGGCTCTATGTGAGATTTGCACATAGAGAGTAAAGGTCTTTTAATGGTTCTGGACCAGTAATCACAAGCCCCAGCCCAATTACAAATAGTCTTTGACTTACGACCACAATTGAATCCAACATTTTATGACCTACCTTGCTATAGTTGTTAAGTGAATCACTTGGTAAGTTAGTAACCTGGTTGTCTATGGAGATTCTCAGTCATCCAGGTCATGGTTGTCCCAAAGGTGCTTTTTCAAGAGGCAACTGGCCTTTCTGGTTTTTCTTTGAGGACGTTTTGCTTCTAGAATGAGAAGCAAAATGTCTTCAAATAAAACATTTGAAGGTAACCTGGTTGTTAAGTGAATCTGGCTTCCCCATTGACTTTGCTTGTCAAAAGATTGAAAGGGAGGATCAAATGACCTTGGGACACAGAAATGGTCATAAGTATGAACCAGTTGCCAAGCCATCTGAATTTTGATCACATGACCATGGGGATGCTTCAAGTGTTGCAATTATGAAAAATGGTTATAAGTCACTTTTTTCAGTGCTGTTGTAACTTTGAACAGTCACTAAATGAACTGTTGTAAGTCGAGGACTACCTGTATACCCATATTGTACTCCACACATGCATAATGGACAGGAAAGTGGTTTTCCTGTTGTGAAATCTAGGAGGATCCAAGTGCTGATGGTGAATGTATTGAAACAATACAGGTAGTAATTGACTTACGACCGATCACAATGACTTTTTCAGAGTTATGGTGGCTTGGAAAAGGTGCTTGATGATCCATGAGGCACTCCTGGATTATCATGAAACATCGTGGTTTCCCCCCTTCCTATGGTCAAGTGATCATAATCTGAGTGCTTGGCAACCTGTTCACATTTATAACAGGTTGTCAATTGCCCTGCGATCCTGCAATTGTCATTTGTAATCTTTTCTGCCAGCTTCCCCAGAAAGTCAATGAGGAAGCTGGCAAGAAAAGTTGCATGCTATTGCTTGCCAAAGGATTTCCCCTCTGCATGGGGGGAGGGGGGAATCTTCATCAGGCTGCAGAAATGAAGCTCGTATCTCTGTGATCTTTCCTGCCCCGTGCATGAATTCCCTTCCACATGGAGGGGAGAGGAAGTTGGATGCTGGGCAGGAGAAATGACGTGGGATCTTCACAATAACCACCTTGTTTCTCCAGTGCACAGAGGGGAGCTGCCTGCCCTCCATTTTAGAGTTCCAAGTAACACCTCCCCAACAAAAGAAGACTCTGAGGTTTGAGTTTCCTCAAAGTTCCATTTTATTAGAGATGTATTCTGACCCCCCCGGTCTGTGAATAAACCAGAACACAGGCTTGGCTGTTTGCCACTGTTCAATTACTGAGATAACGGATCCTTTGGCTGAGGGCCCAGGCAACTCACGTTCAATAGAGTAGCTCTGCAGCAACCCAGATAGAAGGCAATACAGATAGTCCAAACGAACAGACACGGCTAGAATACACAGATAGATTTTCTTAACTACTAATTTGAACGGTTGTTTCCTGCAAATGTCCCCTCCCAACGCTTCACTTCTAATCTCTCTTGGGAGGGGCCAATCAACAACCACCTGTGCTTAATCATCTTCTGTGAGTCTGCCTACGGAGCTGCTTCCGTTTCTCAGCCCTTCTCAATCTAGCATCAGGGACAAACTGCCTTTGATCCTCCCCACTGCTCCATGCCTCAGGCGCCTCCTGGTGGCCAACCAGCCTCTCTGGTCCCTGCTCTGAGTCTGAACCCTGCCCAGGGTCCTCCACATCGTCCAGGACAGACTCATCAGGTTCCTCGCTCGAGTCCATCAGCAGCTCAACCAGATCCTGGGGGCCACAACAGAGATTTTATATTGGAACATCTGGGAAAACCCGAATCTGAAAGTTTCCAGGTTTTCCCCACCCAAGTGAAAATTCAAGTCCCTGCCCAGCACACACATGTCTAACAGAATCCAATCGGGCACCATCCAAAACTCAGGATACCTCCCAGTCACCTCATCGCAGCTGCAGGGCAAGACGGCCTTGACTTTCTGAGAATGAATGTTATTTTAACTATCACCCTCTCATTTTCCCAGAGTAGAAAATGTGGCAGGCCTGAAGTCCCAAAGGTAAAGATGGCTTCCAGGTCTGACACTCCAACACGCAGCTTTTTTCACGGCCTTCCACTTAACAACCACAGCTGGGAGAATTGAGATTGCAGTATGGAGCAAAGCAATCATGTGGTGTCTTGCTTAGTGACTGCTTTGCTCGGTGACCAAAATTCCAGTACCAATTGTTGTTGTAAATTGAGAACTACCTGGTTTGATGTTTTCAATTCATTGAGGAGTATTCAGAGTAATAGCACAGGTAGAACCATACCCCTCACACAAGGTACTGAGTAACAAAGAATGTGAACATGGTTCGTGGTTTTATACATGATTTCCTCATGTTTCATGGGAAGCATGGAAAGAATTAAGAGCATTTGAATTTCTTCCTACCAATTTCTTTTGTTTCTGGAGATGGAGAGTTCACAAATGTTAAGCTGGGCAATCAATTACAACAGATTTGGAGAGTCATGAAATTTTAGTTTGTGCAAAATGTGCTAGTTAACAGTTCTGTACTGTATAGTATTGTAGTGGAATTATATGGTGCCATAAATAAAATTCAAATGGTTGTTTTTTTCAATTTTAAATATTTAGGATCTGGTTGTATGAGCAGCTATTCATTTCTGTATAAACATGACTAAGCCCTAAAGTCCATGATGCCTCTTTATCGTCTATTCGGGAAAAGCCTTCTCTACCCTGCTCTCAGGTTATAGAATGCAAAGCAATTTTTTCTTGGATGCAATTTGAAACCATAATAAAACAAAAATATAGTTGCTCCTTGGTATGATTAGCAAACTATTTATTCTGGATATTAGTAAGACAGTTACTCCAAATAGGTATGCTTCACTCTACATATGTTTGACTGTCGGAAGTTGGCAGCCTAAAATACAGTTCTTAACCATTTGCTGCCTATTTAGAACAAGGCCTTTATTGTTGTATTTTTTGTTGGCTGGGAATTGTAATCCAACAGTCTGAAGGGCATCAAGCTCAGGAAGGCTGAAGTAAGTTGTGCCTGTCATTGTTTTAAAAATAGATGTTCTGATCTAGATCATTCATTCCATACTGGTTGTGCCACAAGGTCATTTTTTAAAAAAAATTAGTATAATTATCCTCTATAGCATTTGCCTCTTCTGCACTAGAGCACTTCTTTTATCACTCTTCCTCAGCTCTTCAGTGGTGGTGTTGTCAGGAAAATAGGAGGAGGAAGTATTATTGGCTATATTCACCGGCTTGAGTTATATATTGGGGGAGGGGGGGAGGCAGGATAAAAATATAAAAAAATGTTTGATCCCAAAATATTACAATTAAAAAAGGCTCTTCTAACCCGCTGTCTATATATGATGTGATGTATTCCATCCAGGTGCCTATCTTTAGATTTCAAAAGTGCCAAAGCATAAACAGGCCAGTAAGTAAAATTAGATAATTAAATCTATTTGCTGACCAGTTTTATTCCCTTTTTAAAACTTGGAGTTTTTTTCTTTATATGTTGTTTTAACTTTAAATTTCATTTTAAAAGTACCATATTTCCTAGAACAACGGAATTTAGGTTTCTATATTTAAATGCAATGTATCACTTGAAAAATACTATTGCTGTGATGGTAAAACCCACTTACTATAGTATAAACAAGAAATTGGTGGAGAAGGTTCTTTGTATTTTTTAGTCTAAAATAGTATTATTTTTGATAGTATCTTCAGATAGTTGGGTAGCTGGTAGCTTTTTCTGGCATATAAAGAATCTATAAAAGTAACAAACTTGAGAATGCCACATTTTTCAGGTTCTCCTTTTTAAGATTTCAATCTATATATTAATATATAGTAATATATACTTAATTAAAGTATATTAAACATAAATATATTAATTTTATCTAGATTATATAAATGTAACAATATAAAAAGCTGCATGGAACAGCATATCCCTGTAAATATTGCATATATTTTAAAAATAATCACTTTCTGAAACTAAACGATCTTGTATGTGTGTGTGTGATGGATAAATTTAATCTATACTTGTGCTTTTGAACTCCAAATAAAATTGCTAATGTGATGTTTATTCTGTTTTTTCAGGGATAGTGGAGCAGTCACAACAAGCATACCAAGAAGCTTTTGAAATCAGCAAAAAAGAGATGCAACCAACACATCCTATCAGATTAGGACTGGCTTTAAATTTCTCTGTGTTCTATTATGAGATCCTGAACTCACCGGAGAAAGCTTGTTCCCTTGCGAAGACTGTGAGTTGATAAACTAACTATTACATTGCATTTACTATTTTTAACAGGTTTTGCATGTACAAATGTACTTTTTTTTAACCATAGGCTTTTGATGAAGCCATTGCTGAACTTGATACGTTAAGTGAAGAGTCATACAAAGACAGCACACTAATAATGCAGTTACTGAGAGACAATTTGACAGTAAGTACTTGGACATTTTAAATACTTCATACAAGTAAGGATAAATATCTTAATGCTAAGTTATCTAATAGCTATTGTTAATAAAAACGGAAGTCTAATTTAGTAAAAAAAAATGTGGCATGGATTTATTTTACTTAGCTGTTTTAATTCTTGAAAGGGTCTTTTTTCTTAAAGCATAGCTTTCTAGGAGATAATCCTGCTGAACGCTTTATACAACTAAAACATTAAAGAGTAACACGTGTCTGCATTTTTTTAAACAGTTGTGGACATCAGATACCCAAGGAGATGAAGCTGAAGCAGGAGAAGGAGGGGAGAATTAACCAGCCTTCCAATTTTTGTCTGCCTCATTCTAAAATTTACACAGTAGACCATTTGTCATCCATGCTGTCCCACAAATAGTTTTTGTTTACGATTTATGACAGGTTTATGTTACTTCTATTTGGATTTCTATATTTCCCATGTGGTTTATGTTTAATATTAGGGGAATAGAGCCAGTTAACATTTGGGGAACTTTTGTTTCATCCAAGGTGGCCAATATAGGGATGTGGAATTTTTATAAAAGTTTTACATGTTTGGCATAGTACTCTTGGTACTTTGTGGCTTCCCACAAAAGCCAATGTTAAACAACTTCCTATGTTGAGCAATGAAAAACTGCTTGCATATTGGTCTGTCACAGTGGTTAAAAAAAAAGGGATGATGGTTGCAACCACATAGGTGTAGTGAATGTGGGTACTTCAATGTTGGAACGCACAGCAAAGAAAAATTAATGTCCCATGGATATTACATGTCAATCATGTGAATCTGTGGAATCTACAATCCAAGAGTACATCTTCGATTAAAGCTGAAAGATGTTCCTTAAAGTGGCTTGCTAACCAAATGAACTTTCTCTAGAGAAGGGCAGAAACGGTTCACATTCCATTACTTGTAAAGTTATCTGCTGTTGCTTTCATTATTTTTGCTACACAATTTATTTGTATTTAAATGGTTTAGGCAACCTAAGAACAAATGTACAAGTAAAGATGCAGTAAAAAATGAAATGCTTGATATCCATAATTACACTGTATATCGAGCACAGCAGTAAAACAAACCCATGTATTTAACTTTTTTAGGGTTTTGCTTTTGTGATTTTTTTTGATACTTTGCCTAACATGCATGTGCTGTAAAAATAGTTAACAGGGAAATCTTGAGATGATGGCTAGCTTTGTTTAATGTCTCCTGAAAATTTTCATGAACAATCTAAACATAACTGTTAAGAACATGTGTATTAAGTTGATGTAAGTGGAATAAAAGTTTTATGAATGGACTTTTCAACTATTTTCTCAGTAGCTTTCCTGTACATCTCAACTCCTGTTGAAGATATCTTCCATTGTACTGTCTGCAGTGCTAGATTAAGCTAATTCTGAAGTTGTTTGTATTCAGAACCTGCAAAGTTGTAATATAATCTTCCATAGTTTTGTGAGGCTGCTCTGCTTGGAAGTTACCAAAGACACTTGAAAGTGAAATATTAGGTAGTGGTTAATGTATGTAAACCCTACAAATTGGAGCTACTGAATTTAGCCCCTAATTATTAAAATATTTTTAATTATTAAAAAATTTAAGATCATTTTTGTAATGATCTTAAAAACATGTTTAGTAAATCATGTGCCAAGCCTTGGCTTGTAGAAAATAGATAGTTGTTGTATTTTGTGATCTTTTTTATTCTCTGCTAGATTCGCAAAGTTGTGAATTGTTTCAAAAGAGACATTCATTCCATCATTAAGGCAGACTTGAACTGAGATAGCTTTCTTAATTGGTGCAGCCAAAAAGAGTTGGTTTCTTCTTCCTTCATTATTTGCTGCATTTATAAGTCCATAACCCTGCACAGGCTGAGGGAATGGATGGTGGTTCTCCTTTTATTCCAATCTCTCTCCTTATCTGGCTATAAAATATAGCATATAATTTCTCAGTTGCCATTATTTCATAAGCAAACTGCATATTATTAACGAAGGCCAATGCAAGGCATTATTTATCATCATCAGATATGCTTCCCATTGAATTACTATCTACCAGGATATTGCAGTTCTCACTGGGAAGCATTGTTGCCATGGTAGAGAACATGTGCAAATTTTTTCTGTTGATCAAATCAGTCATTGCAATGAATGGTGAAGTCCCAAATATATAATTTACCATGGTAAAAATCAAAGTAAGACAATTACTGTGTGTGTGAATTATAAATACAAAAAAAGAATCCGTATGTAATGTTAGCATTTTAACATTTAAATATACCTCTGGTAGAAGTTGAATGTAGGGTTGTTAAAGATTTTATGTTTTCTGATCCCTCAATTACAAGTTTTTTATTCTACGGTCTTGAGTTCTTTCTCGTTACCATTTTAGAAAGCAGACAGCAAAGATTAATTCATGAAACGGCCGAAATTGGGGTTTTGTCAATTCAGAGAAAATTTCCTTCTTTGGAAATTACTTTGTGCATTTCCCATGCACACATTGATCTGGAAACAGCAAAGAAGATCTGAAGAATAGAAATGCAGGCCCAACATGGAGAATATCCCAATATATCAGGTACAAAGTCATATGATACCTTTCCTGATGGAGCATAAGGTGATGTTCTGTATATAACAATCAGGGCAAATTAAAAATAAAATTTTGCTTCCTGTGCCTTCATTAGAGATAACAGTAGTATGGCTGTAATTCCAATGTATTACAGTTTTTCTAACAATTATAGAAGATCAGAAGCTATTCCTGAAATGTTGCAGAAAAGTCAATAGGTTGCTCTCCCTCTCCCTTGCATATCCCTTTTCAGCTTGAAAGCTTTTTACCCACCAAGAAGGGGGAAAACACACATATTCCCCTCTTAGGTCCACAAAAGGAATGGCTGTAAAAAAAACTCATTTGTCTCCTTATCTTTTAAAATATTCTAAGAATGGAAGGATGATATTGAAGGTCTTCAGAAGATTTCAAACTGATAGCCAGAATGAAAAACATGCTGAGACAACCCTTGAGATTTTTCATACGTGACATCTTTGCTAATTTACTTAAAATCATCACAATTTGTCTGACTAGTTTACAAAACTGAGTTTGTAATGTTTCCCCATAGGCAAAATCCAAATGGGAAAATTCAACATCAGGGAGATTGCTTATCAATCTGAGCAATATTTTACTCTTTGCTAAGAGGCAGACAGTAGCCTGAATTTTCTCTTGTTAATGCCTACTGTTGGCACCTATTCAAGTTGGAAATATTGAAAATTTATGGGGAGGCTTCTTAAGATCAATGAACTGCAAGCATGAGATGATACACTGTAGATGACCTGAATCTGACCTATGTTTCAGGTTGTATTTTCTGACTAAGATGGAGTTAGGTTTTGGGGAGGAGAGGGCAGAGGGAGTTAACAGTTCTCATAGATGCCAAGAATCTCCTAAAATGTTTAAAATACCCAACAAGGGAAATCAGGAAGATTTTTCTTTGAACTTGTTTTTCTTCATAAATAAAAAATGACTCAATGGATTTTGGAAGCAATGTGGAGTGGTATCCTTTGGGATTCATAACCTTACTCCTAATAGTTTGTTCTCTTATAGCAAACATAACAAGTTTACAGTGGCAGTCTCCTTCCTCGTGAACGTAAATGTTAGTCGAAAAGTCTTGCCTTCAGAAATGTTCTTGCTTTTTTCCTTTGTATTATTTATTGTGCCAAAGAAAAATACAGAATGCTATTGTAGACCTCAAATTCTTAAAATTGTTTTCTCCAAATTCTTCAGTTGCTCAGAAGTATTTTCAGTGCAATGCTACTTTCCCACTTCCGTGCTCAAGGTAAAACAATTCCAGTTGAAGCCTGTCTACCCTAACCCTGTGATGGTGAACCTATGGCACACATGCCACAGATGGCACACAGACCCCTCTCTGCGGGCACGCAAGCCATCGCCTCAGTTCTACATCTGTGCGCACCTCCCGCTGGCCAGCTGGTTTTCAGGTCTCTGCCGCACATGAGCAGGGAGCACGTGGGGTTGCATGCACATGCATGGGGGTGCATGCGGGGCTGGGACACACATGCCTGGGGCAGGCAGGACAGTCATTTGCACATTGCATTATGGGTGTGCACATGCGCGTTTTCGGCACTCAGTGCTGAAAAGGTTAGCCATCACTGCCCTAACCTCTCCTTCAAGAATCTCTTACCGTGCTTGAATGTTTATCAGATCTCCAATGAAACATTACAACTAAACTATGTTATATTTCTGTATCACACTTCACCCAGTTTCTTCATACTATCAATTGACCTGCTGCTTCAGAAGATAACACTGTCAAAGGACCAATAGCAATTTCATTCTTAATTAACTTTCTTCGACTGTTACTCAATATCAGGCAACAGATTATGTGATTGGCATTAACTCCCTTGAATGGGGTGGGTTTAATCTCAAGCCTGTCAATGAAATACTGTTATATGTCAGTATTGGATCACTCACTCTGCACCTGGAAGTACCATAGAAAATCCGAGATTGGTGGTTAAAACTTACTTATTGGATGTATATCCTGGGCCAAACTTACTCAGCTAGTTTTCATGGCTAGGGTAGAACTTGGCATTTGTGGGTCAGTTTCTAAATCATTTTACACCAAACTAGTTCCTGCATATAAAGTGTAAGGAGATGGTAGCTCTATATACAAAAGAGAAGCAGGCCTAGAGCATCCACTAGTTAAAAGTTACCTCCAAATCGTTTCTTTCTGAGAGTATTTCCAATATGCCGTAGTCTGAAACTAGGTTATCTCCATTCACACATCTCCATGCATATCAATTCTCTTTTAAATACATTCTTTCAACTGAGAGGAATGGAGGAAAACCTTCCTATTGCATTAAGGGATATTCTGATCTCAGCTAAAGAGACTGATGGGTAATGAATTTTCCACCAAGAAGTGTACAGTGCAAAATTTAGAAGTGTAAGAGATGAATGATCAGTTCAGTAATCAAATCCATTTCTATCCCTATGCTTTTTGAACTACTTTATTTCTAAAGTTCTGTAGAAGATAAAAACTTTTGTAAAGAGGGAGGTAATTCTAATGGCTTCACATAGCTATTACAATGTGTGAGTTCTCAACCTTTACTTTTAAGAATTGCCTTCCTCCTAATCAGTCTGGATCTCATTTGTTTTTGTTACATGCTTCAAGACTGAGTAACAGCTTCTGGGAAGAAGAGGGTTACTCCCATGTAGTGATCCAGACCTTGTGCCAGCTCTACAAATAAGATATATGTTCCTCAAAACACTTGCAAGCTTAGGGGAAAAAAGAAAAACGTAGCCATTTCATTCACTGAAATTATTGTGAAATAATTTTTATACAGTATGGCTTGGCTCAAAGCTGCTGAATAGAAGCAGTCTCTAAAGGGCATCTTTTCAAGAACTGTTACTGTTGTCTGAGATCCAAGGTCTCATCTAGCGGTGGCCTCCATACAAAGGTAGTTGAGAGATTTTAGCTTTATGCTGTCATTTGGGACAGAGAGCTAAAATATTGAAGGCAAGGCTTCTGTTGACAAGCAGGAGAAGAGTTAAATACATCTGCAACTGGATTTGATGTATGGTAATTGTTAAACATAAAAGTTATTTGCCATTAATGCCATTTGGCATTAAAGAAAGTACATATTTTGACTTAATGAAGACACTTTGGGTTCTTTAAGTCAATTAGTAGGTACTCAGTACTGTGGGCATATAATGAAGAGGCATTTTAAAAAGGAGTACGTCCTCTTTTCATCTTAACAAAATTATAGTTGCCTTTCAAATCCGTGTTCCAAAGATAGAGATGGGCTATTTTATAAATGATAAATAACATCTGTGATTTCCCAACCTCTTAGCCACGGCTCACTAGTGGCCTGTGAGGTTTGTAACCAGGCTACGGAAACTGGTGAGAATGCATCCCCACTTGCATAAGCAGTGGGTGAGTGCATACAAACTCCATTTGTGTGAGCGACAGGTATGTATGTGTGTGTGCATGCTGCTTGTGCAAATGGAACTGCATGCACACTTGCCAGCTGCTCATGTGGAACTATCCCCGTCCTGGTCCGCAAAGCCAGAAAGTTTGGAGAACTCTGGTCTATAACATTTTCTTTGTTCACTTGAAATTCTTTGTGGTGTTACAGGCTGGGGGTACGCAGATCAGAAAGAGTTGATAGAATTTGTGTGTTATTCACTGTTGATATTTTATACTAGAGCATATTATTGCTTTGCATATAACATAACAGTTTGCATCTAAATCTGGATTAGCTATCCTAGAGAGTTAAGACTTCTATTCATTAGCTCTTTAAAGGCTCTTTTTCAAATGCAGCAATGATCCAGTTTTTCATTTGTTTGGTCAAAATGCTACAAGTGAAGGATGGTAGCATCTCGTGAAAGAATATAAACTTGTTAAATTTGGGTTCAGTGTAATTTATATATCTAGCCATTGAGGTTATGACTGGTCCTGGATGTGATACCCACATGACATTTTTTTTTCAACCTATTCTGTCCTATTATGTATATTGGCAATAGGAAACAGCCTCATTAGTTTGTCCCCTAATAAAAGGTTGTCTTATGATTGGTCATAAAATCATTCAAGAATAAATAGTATATGTGTGTTTGTAATAGCTTTCAAAATCTCACATATTCACTGGGCCAAAATTATTAAGGATCTCTGTTCATGATTTAATGTGATATATGATCTTATAAATAGTCCAAGCACTACTGAAGAATCCTAAATAATGGGATATTATTTTTAAGTAAAATTTCATATTTAGTTCTAAGAAATTCCACAAGTTTTTCTTGAAGGTTTTTTCTCTTTGACATATAAGACCACAATTTACCATTCTATTCACATACCATGTTTCCCCCAAAATAAGTCAGGGTCTTATTTTCTATAGACTCCCAAAATAAGCACTTGGCCTTATTTTCAGGGAGGTCTTACTATGTTTGAGGTGCAGAAGGCAGCGAGTGTGGTCATCTCATAGCTGTTGTTGTGTTGCAATATTTTTGGGGAGGGCTTCTTTTCAGGGGAGGTATTATATTTTACCACATACACTCAAAAGCCCAATTGGGCTTATTATCGGGGAGGCCTTATTTTCGGAGTAAATCCTTTTTCCTATCTGCATTTTTATATTTAAGCATTTGATAAATTTTTTAAAAAAATCTGTAAATGTATTTATTCAGCTTGATGTTGCCAGACTCCAAATGACTCTGAGCAGCTCAAAGCAGTTCACAACGCACCAAATTTTATATAAAATTAAACAGATTAGAATAAGCATTAAACAGATTAGGATAAAGAAAAAGATGGCAAACCCCAAAACTTCCCACCAACAATAAGCATCCAGCAACAGTGGCCTAAACCCACTTATCTCAAGAGCTTGGAGAATAGCCAGATCTTTCTGGCCCTCCAGAAGGCCAAAACATTCACAGAATGTGTGAACAATGAGGAATTGCTCTCATTAAGGTAAAGGTTCCCACATATGTGCTAGTTGTTTCCAGCTCTAGAGGGCAGTGCTCATCTCTGTTTCTAAGCCGAAGAGTCAGCGCTGTCCGAAGACGTCTCCGTGGTCATGTGGCCGGCATGACTCAACATCGAAGGCGCATGGAGCGCTGTTACCTTCCCACCAAAGTGATCCCTATTTTTCTACTTGCATTTTTACGTGCTTTCGAACTGCTAGGTTGGCAGAAGCTGGGACAAGCAACAGAAGCTCACCCCATTAATGCGGTGCTAGGGATTCAAACCCCTGAACTGCTGACCTTCTGATTGACAAGCTCAGCGTCTTGGCCACTGAGCCACCCTGTCCCCTTGCTCTTGTTACCCATCTGCAATCTGAATGTCGTGTGATAGTTCTAAACTTGTTCAAAGTATTTTCATAAAACTGAATAGTGGGCTAGGCATAATCCCACCATTCAAAATACCTCACAAGATTGCAGTGGAGGAAATTGAGTATTGTGTAACTCCTTAAACTCCTCAATAGGAGATGGGCAGTAAATCAAAATACTGGAAATATTTGGGAAGTCATTAGGGTCTGTCTGGCACACAGATACTGGATAGTTTTAAACATTGTTTAGCAGAAATCTAAACAATGTCCCGTCCCAAGAACTAAGAAGGATACATGGAATTATTTCTCTGTAGTTTCCTTTATTGTTCTCCACCTATAGGCAGAAATCTTGCAAAACGAAAGCTACCCCCTGCATCACTATAGATATACTCAGAATTGCTAGGGAGGAGCCTTAACTAACTAAACTAACCTTTCCTCTCTGGAATGCAGCCCCCCCCTCATGGGAATCCATACTACATTCCTCCAGTTACTGAGTGCCACAGGATTCATTCTTCCCATACTGTTAGCATCTACAAGAGAGATAATTTAAAGTTAGGAAATAAAGTGTAATCAATATGCAGATGGTTCCTCCTTATGTATCTTTACCCCGCTAGGCAAGAGATAAGAGTAGAAGTCCTGACCTGTCAGATAAGTCTAGAAAGGATTAAACCGGCACAGAGTGAATTCTACAAAGAGAACAGCTGCTAATTTGGCAGCTGACTAAGACCGGGGATTGTACATCTTTTGACTTTTGATTGGAAGAGTTCTTTCCCAGATGGAGCTAGCTGGGAAGGAATCAGCCTTGGCTTACAGTTCCTACTTGAACAGCAGGTGGAGGCCATAACCACAAGGGCCTTTTCATAATTACACCTTGTGAGCCAGTTGCAAGCCTCTCTTGCATCAGGAGACCTTCCTTTCAATTATTCATACTTTTGTAAACTAGTGGCTGGATTATAGCAATGCACAGAAGGCTGAACTACCCTTGAAGAATCTCTGGAAACTTCAGCTAGTACACTAAAGATCATCATGTAACATTTCTACCGTGGGAGTTGCTTCAGTGGTCACCAATTAGCTTCTTATTTTATCAAAACAACCCCATTAAAGATTACAGAAATTAGAGTTTTAATAGTAAATATTAAGGGCTGTTATTTAGGGGGACAATAATATATTGAAGTTGGTGTTCAATTCTTAAAAGGTTATGAATATTTTTCTTCTCATTCAGAACTTCAGCCAAGGCTTAGATAATAGTAAAATTAAGTTCACTATTTAGCCCAGGGGAGCACAACTGTGTAACAACTTGCTGAGGGCTGGAAGATAAATAACTAAAAAAAGTTATGGTAGCACAGGATCTTTTGGGCCTCTTTTTCTAAATATGAAGTTGTAAGGCAGTGTTCGTTAAGGCAATCTTTAAAATGTGGACTTCAATTCCCAGCATTCCCCAGCCAGCATACTGGCTGGAGAATTATGGGATTTGAAGTCCAATTTAATACCCAAGAGCAGAAATATTCCCCTTTCAATAGAAAGAATCTTTGGGAAGCCTTTAAACCTCTAGAACAAGGGTGTGAAACTCAAGGCCCATGGGCCGGATCTGGCCAATGGGGTACTTAGATCTGGCCCACAGGGCCACCCTGGAAACTGATGGAGTGGCCCACAGTGCTGCCAACAAAAAAAGGAAGTTCTGGAAGGCCGCACGTAGGCCTCCCAAGCCCCATTTCCCCTGGCAGAGGGTTGCAGGAGGCCATGGCAGCCAAAAATGGAGCCTGAGAACCCATTTTTGCTGGCAGAGCACTCAAGCCACCACAGGTGCCCTCGATATGAGTGATGTCGAGCTGGCCACGCCTACACTGCCCCCCTCCCAGATCAAACACAACCCTGATGCGGCCCTCAATGAAATTGAGTTTGACACCCCTGCTCTAGGACCTCTAAAGGTAAGGATTTCAACTCCCAGAATTTCCCCACACTTGGCATACTGAGTGGTGAATTCTGGGGCTTGAAGTCCACACATTTTAAAGTTGCCGGTTGAGAAATGCTGTTGTAAGAATTAGTACAAGAGTAAGGAATCTCCAGAAAGCAAACCACACATTTCCCACCTTAAAAACCTCCCTAATCCTTCCAAAGGGCTAAAATTACATAAACAAATGGACCATTTGAAGAGGCAGACAAGTAATAATAAATATAAGAGACTTCTGAGATGTAGACGGTCTCCTTGCAGTAATTTTAAGTAGGGAAGTGTTGGTTATGAGGACAGAGGCAGGCCCTTATTTCTGTTCTTAATCTCCTGTTCTACCTCAGACAATTACCAAGTTATTAAAACTGTTTTCCAGGTAAACATTTTCCTTAAAAGAGGCAATGGGGGGAGCGGGAGATCAGGGACTCTATAAGGTGTTCTGAATGTTGCCTACTCCAAATCTTCTGAATTTCAGCTCTTGAAAAGGAACCTGACTGTTATCCAACCCCTGGCCCACATACTGTGTCTGAGCTATCAGCATTTCCATTTTTCTGCACTGATGTATACACTATGCTCCCATCTGCAGCACCTTCCCCACTCCCAAATTTTCAATGCCTGGCACATTTTTAGTCACGTGGATCTCATTAAAGAAAATAAACAGGAGTCTGAAAAATAAGATTCTAACCACCTCCACCCTTCTTGCTTAAGGGAAATCCAGAAAGAAAAAAAACAGGAAATTGTCCATGCCACACCAACATACTGTATATATCCAAACAGCCTCCCTTTTGCTACAAATCCAAGATGCTATTTCTAGAACAGCACAGATGTACTCAGCTATAAAACTGCTTCCTGCCTTCTCCTGTCTTGACATCTAACAATATTTGAGTCTCATAGGAAATCACCTTTATCCATTGCCCTCCTTCTCTTCCATCTCCACCTAATCAAGTTAACTGCTCTGGTGCAAGGACTAAACAGCCAGCAAACTAAAGTAGCATGGTCCAAAGCGGTAGGACATATTGCACATTTCAGTGGGACAGTGGCTAAAAATGATGTTTGAATGCTTGTTTAAAGCAGTGTTTCTTAATCTTGGCAACTTTAAGATGGTGCATACTTTAATTCCATGCTGGCTGGGGAATTCTGGGAATTGAAGTCCATACACCTTAAAATTGCCATGGTTGAGAAACTGGTATAAAAGCAATGCATCCCTTCCTCTCCCAACTAGACATTTATTCAGCCAGTAAGGGAGATGTTATCAGGTCACAGTCTCTATCCTTCAAGTGGAATAGTTTTTTTAAAACCTACAGCTTTAATGTCCCAAAGGTGTTTTTTTTCCAGGAGGCAACTGGACTTTCTTGTTTTTTTCTTTTGAAGACATTTCACTTCTCGTCCAAGAAGCTTCTTCAGGTCTGACAGGATAGTGGGGAACCAGTTTGACACGTACACACCCTGTTTTAGAGGGCCATTGAAGCACTTGGAAGTTTATCTCTGTCCTCAGGGTTACCTGAGTGGTGCTCCTGGTTCCTGTAGTATGCAATTTTCAAAAATCGCAAACAACAGGAACCAGGAGCACTACTCAGGTGACTCTGAGGACACAGAGAAACCTCCAAGTGCTTCAATGACTCTCTGAAAGGATGCAAATGACCAGCTGTCTGCTAGGAATATAAATCCTTCCATTCCCCACTATCATGTCAGGGCTGAAGAAGCTTCATGGATGAAAAGTGAAATGTCTTCAAAAGATAAAAACAAGGAAGTCCAGTTGCTTCATGGGGAAAAAAAAAACCTTTGGGACAACCATGACCTGGATAACTGAGAATCTCTACAGACTTCTACAGCTTTAATGCAGTGAACTTGTAGGAGAAGGAGACCTAAAACTATCCATATGATATAGCCTTAGAGCTTCTCCATCTAATCTGAGCATTTCCATACAGTATCTGTGTGTCTAACCCTTTTCTATGTTTTTCCAGCATCCATCTATCTACCTGATTTGCAATATAGATAATCCTTGACTTAACGACTATAGTGGACCATGGAATTCATCATATTTCATGATGGTCGAAGTCGAGTTGAGGCCCAGACCCAACTCATGACAGGCACAATTTTATGACATCTTTTGCAGCAGTCATTAACTGAACACAACCATTGTTAGCAAACGGCATCAATGTTAAGTGAATCCATTGTCTGCACTGAGTGTTTTTGGGTGGAAACTGGAAAGAAGTAAACACTGGTTAAAAAAAGTTATACATTGTGGTCACATGACTGTGGAATGCTGCAAATGGTCAGAAATGCAGGCTGGTTACTGAGCACCCAAAATGCAATCGTGTGACTGATTGTCAGAACTTTGAATCCAGGTCATGAGTACCTTTTGGGATGGGTCCATCTTCTAAAAGCTGCTAGGCGACTGGTCATGTTAAGAGGTATGTGTACTTTGTCCAACAATGTTAAACAAAGCTTAATAAGTAGTTAAGTTAATAAGTAGTTGTGGAGCATTGGCATACTATTAGCATGGATGCCCTAGCATATGTTTGAACATCAATAACCATTTGAAATTGGATATCAACAGTTCAGTTTCTTTTCAATATCATTCTATGAAATGGGAAATGGGAACATCAATGTTCATATTTAGAAAAGAGAGAAAGCCACCTCTGAAGTTTGGATGGAAATCTTCCTCTGAATTGCATGGCTGTTCAAGCTGTAGTTCCTTGGTGATAAAATTACCGTATTTTTCAGAGTATAAGATGCACCTTTTTCCCTCAAAAAAAAAAGGCTGAAAATCTGGGTGCCTCTTATACACTGAATACAGCATTTTTGGCCTCCTGAAACCCTACCCACTTTGCAAAAATGGTCATGTATAGTCTTTAGGGGGCTTCCAGAGTGCTCCTGGGGACTGGGCAAAAATGAGCAAAAAAGAGGTTGTTCCCCCCTCCCCAAAGAGCATTGTATAAGCCTCCTAAAGGCTATGCATGCCATTTTTCTGACAAACAACAGACCCGTTTTCACAAAAAAAAAAAAAAAAAGGCCGTTTTTGGGTGGTCTGCAGAGTGCAAAAACTTTTAAAAAAAAATTTGCCTCCTCAAAATCTTGATGCGTCTTATACTCTGAAAAATACGGTAAAAGTGCCCTGCACACACTTGTTGATATTCTTTTTCTATTCGGAAGCCACAAATCCATCCCTTTCAGGCTGAGCATAGCCCTGCAGGAAAAGTTGTGGTTACTGTTAATAATAGCTTGGCAGCTGCGTAGCTCTGCCTTCACACAGAAAGTACATTTATCCTCTCATCCATTTTGGAAAGCAGCAACGGTAACTGTCATCCTAATAGCATTTGTGATGTGGTTAACACTGTGTATAGCGGGGGGGGGGGGGACACACACATCCCAAGCAGAGTACAGCACTCAAGTAGAGCAACCAAGGAAGCATCTTCTGTCTGCCTGAGAGTGCAAAAAATGGAGATTGCAGCAGGCCATCCTACTCGCCCATGAGGCTGCCTCCAGTTTGGTGAGTCATCACTTGGGTTGGCATGGCTCACATCTCTAGAATTCTTGGAAGGGTTTTCTCTCATACCACTGCAGAACTCGTACACTGTTCTAAAAGTCTCCTAACTACTACTGTGAATGGATTTCTAAAGTGTGGTAAGCCATGATTTACATGTTTATGGCTTAACATGCTGTGGGGATCTTATCATTGTGTGGTTAAGCCACCTAAACTAAATACAGTTATTATATTTGTCTTTAAAGTAAATTTTGTAGTGTCGCAGGTGGGAGACCTCAGACATCTTAGCAAATCCACGGTAAAAGATAAAACTGGTAAAAAGGACAAATCAAAAGCAATCAAAAGCATACCAATATACTACTATCTAAAACCAGAACAAAAACAGAAAAAAATTCACAAGAAGATATTAACACTGGAGGTTTTTAAAAAGAGGTTGCACAACCATTTGTCAGAAACGGTATAGGGTGTGGTGGGGGTGTCAAACTTGATTTCATTGAGGGCCACATCAGTGTTATGTTTGACCTTGGGGGACCAGGGGGGGCCATGGCCGGGGTAGGCATGGCCAGCTCGACGTCACTTGTGTCGGGGTGCCGGTGGTGGCTCGAGCACTCTACTAGTGAAAACAGTCTCCCAAGCTCCATTTTTGGCTGTGACAGACTCTTGCAACCCTCTGCCAGCAAAAACAGAGCTCGGGAGGGCCACATGCAGTCCTCCTGAGCTCCGTTTTCACGGACAGAGGCACCGCGAGCCAGTCCTTCATTGTTTCCAGGGTGGTCCCACAAGCCAGATTTAAGCACCCCGTGGGCCGGATCCAACTCCCGGGCGTTGAGTTTTGACACGCCTGGTATAGGGTTTCCTGCTTGAGCAGGGGGTTGTATTAGAAAACCTCCAAGGTTCCTTCGAACTCTGTTGTTCTGTTCTAATGTCTTAATTAAATTTAAAAAACCCACCATTTCTCTGCAAGTGTTGATGCCACTTGGGTCTTTAGGGCTCTCAACCAGCACTTTTTATTGTAGCTAGAAATCCATAGATAAGCATGTAGAGTTTGCCTGCATGCATTCAACATTTGATGCCAGATATCACGCAGGCTACAGTATTTCACAACAGCATTACTTTTCTAGCAGTTTTTTCAGGGTAGCCTCAGGCAGGAGGATGAGAGTTGTTTTAATTATTATTTCTTTTGTTCTTCCAAAAGATATGGATGGGATTGACCCAATTATGCTTCATAAGCAATCAATAAATGTATTTGGTCAATGACCAGCAAAATTGAAAAGAATAGAACAAAAAACAGTATGAAGCAACCAAATGCCTCATAAGAGTATTGTCAAGTCAGCTGGGAGACAGTGATGTAAGCAAAATTTTCAAGTCAATTTCATGGTGCTTATGAATTTACACATCTTTTTTTTTTAGATAGAAGCATAGCATTTCATCCATTATGTGGGGTGAGAAGGCAAAGGGACAAGGGTCTCCACAAGTAGAAGAGGGGAAATTAAATAAAAGGGGGCAGCTGTAACCATACAATCAAAAAAGCCCCCCTATTTCTTTATGTGTGTCACAAAGCTTTGATCACCTGGTCAGGTATCCTACTTTGACCCTTGATCCATGGGCAACCTTGGCCAAAGGGTTCAGCAGCATGCACTGAGGACTGTTGAAAGAAAAGATCTTTCGAAAATGCTAGTTTCGTATTATTTCACTCAGAGTCCTTCCTCATGGAGAGTCACACAATTTCAAAGTAGGTCTTATCTATGTGCATGGCCAGGATAAAGCACCACAGGCAGCATTTCAGAATATAAAACGTTGGTCTTGGATATTTGCCTGCAACAAATCCTCAACTGCTGAGAAGCAAAAGGTGTGGGGGGGGGTCTGCATGGGAAACTGCTATGATTATTTGCAGCTCTACTGGAGGCGAGATGTGTTGGCTGAAGCATGGAACCGAGCTTGAAGTGTGACAGCTACGAAATTGCTGCAAAAGAGATGGAGCCTTGGGAAGAAACAAGATGCTCTCTGAATCGGCTTTTGATCTGCCCCTGGCATGTCTTTTTCAGAGGCAGAGAGAAAAATGAGAGAGGGAGGGAGGGGAGAGAGAGAGGGAGGGAGGGAGAGAGAGAGAGAGAGAGAGAGAGAGAGAGAACAATAGCTTTGCACAGTTGAACAGTGATGCTATTATCTCATCAGCACAATGCAGGCTGAGGCAAAATTATAAATAGTAGCAGTGTAATGCTGGGAGTTGCTATTTGGCAGCACTGCCAGCGGCCACTTCTCTCTGGCTCCAGAAGCTGTGGAAAGGGTTGGGATCATTGGAGAGATGGAAAATGTGGATCAGCCACTTGATTCTCGACTCAGAGTGATCCCCTGGCATACAACATATTATATCGAAAAGAACATATTCTTTTCGATATAATACATATGTTCTTACCTGGTACTTATTATGTAATAATAACAGCATTTGAAGTTATTGCTCTTCAAAAAAAGTGTACACAAAACAGGACCAGCAAAAACGCTGAGAAATATTAGCAACACAGATGTTTTGAGTTAGCCTTCCCAAAATGGTGCCCCTCCTATTTATAATAGCAATAGCACTTAGATTTACGTATAGCAATAGCACTTAGATTTATTATCATAGCTCCCATAATTCCCAGCCTGTAAGGGTGGAAAGCAGGGGTGGGTTCTGACAGTCGCTACTGCCAGTTCGCTTGTGGGTATTTCGCGCGCGCATGCGCAGTGCAATAAAAATTGCTCTGAGCATGCACAGAAGCAAAAAACGAAGATGGTGGTGCCTATGGCGCTGCCCGGAGAACCGGTTTGGGGGTGTGGCAGGCCTGGCTTGCTGCCGGTTCTAGTGACCCAGGCCGCCAAACCACTACCGGTTTGGCTGAACCAGTCCAAACCAGTAAGAATCCACTACTGATGGAAAGGTCCCCCTAAAAAAGCTTTTTAAAAAAAATGTTTTTATTTTTAGACAAACATAGAAAAAACAAAACATAAAACAAAACAAACCATCTTCCTTCCATTACATACAGTGTGTCGATTGGTTACAAGGTTTTTGTGCATTCTTTCCATAGTCATCACTTGCAATTTATATGAATCACATAATATCAAATCAAATATGTTTGTATACATTATTATCATTATACCTCATTTGTTTATCACTATTATTCCTTCATTTTAAATGAGATATACTAAATATTGGGTTCATTTATATTATAACAATTCATTACATTATCTTCAATCTATCCAATAATAATATATCTTTATGTTATATTCAGTATCATTCTATTATTCTTGTATTAATAACATTCTCTAGTATCTTTCATTTCCATTTTTTTATCTAACCATTGATAAAATAAATTCTATACCTTATAAAATTGTTTATCTTCTTGTTCTCTGATTTCAAATGTCAATTTACTCATTTCAGCACTTTCCATTATTTTATGAATAATTTCCTCCTGCATTGGTATTTTCTCATTTTTTTTCCAACCAGGTGTGGATTTTAGTCCAATATTCCTCATCCTAGTCTTCACCTACAATTTATATAGAATCTCATATGATCAATATAGTATACAGTATATGTATAAAATTATTATCATTATTAAACATTTATTTGACTATAACTATTACTACTTCATTTTATGTGAAATATTCTAAATTTAGAATAAAATTATATTATGGAATTTCATTACACCATCCTAAAACCATCCAGTAATATTAACTCTTTATATTGTATACTACGTGAAATTGTTTATCTCTGGTTACAAAACTTTTATACGTCCTCCCCATAGTCCTCACTTACAATTTATATAAAATTTCACATTATCAATCGTGTGTGTGTGTGTGTGTGTGTGTGTGTGTGTGTATAGAGTTACAACCCCCGGTATGCCCAAATATGGGAGAAAGTTCACTACTTCCATTCTCTGTCCATTGGCTCGTCACAAGAGACCATCCAGACAGAAACCCAATATTTTTACTGTTGCCTTTCTTACATTTGTGTTGTATTTGTGCTGATAAATAAATAAAGGGAGACTAGTATAGATCTATTTCAAGCTATTTAGCTTTCATCAGCTAGCCATACCCTTACTGGGATTCGAACCTGTGCTGTATTTATTATTATTTATTATTTATCAGCACAAATACAACACAAATGTAAGAAAGGCAACAGTAAAAATATTGGGTTTCTGTCTGGATGGTCTCTTGTGACAAGCCGATGGACAGAGAATGGAAGTAGTGAACTTCCTCCCATATTTGGGCATACCGGGGGTTGTAACACTAAATAGATACCTATCACCCCAGCTCAGCTGATAAGGAGTCGAACTCTGTGGCTTAGTGGTTAACACATCTGCCTAAGATGCAATACAGCACAGGTTCGAATCCCAGTAAGGGTATGTGTCTTGACTTAAGTCTTTCTGAATGGCTTTCCAAATCTGAATTTCTAAAAGCTGGCCTCCTTAGTTTCTGCTTTGGGCAGGGAAATTGGAGCTGGTTTCTGAATAGGCTGGCCCAATCTTTCTTAATGGGCACAAAATATCTGCTGGGAGCTATTAAGAAAGAGCGAGTCTGCTTTCTGTCTTTTAAAAAACAATGTTTCTCCATTAGGGAAATATAATATTCTGCCTTTTTAATATTCCCCAAAATATTTTATTCTTTGGGGGGAGGTGCTGACTTTCTACAATCCCCCCTTTGGGCCAGTAAAAGAGTGAGAATTCATTCTGCCAGCAGGTTTTTTTTTTCACTGGTGGACCAAATACCCTGGAGAAGACTCTGCCCTCATCCAATGTCAGCCATCCCAGGTGAACCAGACAGGAAACACAATTAGATGAGCTAATTTTACTTTATTGTAAAGTCACATTAACAGAATTTGGTATGAATGAAAGTACAGATCTCCTACCATCACTTCTACCAAAACTTATTTTGGGCTACAAAATAAGCACTAGGGCTTATTTTTGAGCGATATTTTATTCCCTCCCCCATGTACTTTAAAAGTATATGGGAGACCTACTTCTGCTTGCTTGCAGTCGGGAAGGAGGTTGCACAGCACGCCAGTGGTCTCACTGTGAGGCAGAGGTTGAGCTGCCCCATGCGCCTCACCCCGGCTTACCTCAGGACCACCTCAGCCAGGCCACCCATACCCCAACACCTGCCTCACCTCATGGCAGTGGCTCCAACAGCCCTGTCCAGCAGGACCTCATGTAGCTACCGGTCCACTTCTTCTGCTTGCTTGAGCAGCCGCAATAGAGCAGAAAGCCAAACAATGTGCTGGTGTCATGGCCACATGGCAAGGCAGGGGAGGTGGAGTTGCCCCACGTGCTTTGCACCAACTTACCTCAGGACCCCCGCAGCCAGGACATCCACGTCCCGAACTCCTATCTCGCTTTGCGGTCGCGGCACCAACACATTGCTCGGCCTCGTGCTCTATTGTAGCCATGCGAGCAAGCAGAAGAAGTGGGCCCATGACCATGCGAGATCCTGCTGGATGGGGTTACTTGAACCATGACTGTAAGGTGAGGCAGGTGTCAGGGCATAGGTAGTCTGGGTGCGGGGGCCCTAAAGTAAGCTCGCACGGGGCATGTGGGGCAGCTTCAACCTTCTTGCCTCGACTCACGACCATGGCACCACAAGCAACCAGACAGAATGGGCAGATTGTTGCACAGGTGCTTAAGGAGGGCTTATTTTGGAGATAGGGCTTATATTAGGAGCACATGCAAAAAACATGGTAGGTCTTATTTTCAAGATAAGTCTTATTTTCAGTGGAAATAAAACTCATTAAGATTTTGCTCTAAGTTAGAACAGAGCATCCATTTTTAAATCATCTATTAATATTACTAGTCAGCTGTTAAGCCACTGGGGGCTCCTTCCTCTCTTATCTGATTGCTTCCAAGACAGCATCACTTTCCCTCATCCCCCAAGATGATGCACAAGTTCCATTTCACAAAACTACTCTGCAAGTAAATGAAAACCCCTTTCTTGGGAGTATGATCTCTTCAGAGAAAATGTAACTAAATGAGACATCTTGGTCTTTGGGACCCGATACTCATTATATTAATTGTCAAAGTATTGATATTACATTGTGAAATGTGTATGATAATTTATGTCTTTGTGGCATGGTGTTGTTTTGTGCAAGAAAGCTAGATAATTGATGGTGTCAGCCAGACAAGATATTGTTCTTTCTTGCTCTTTGGATATCAAGTGTTAGAAAGAGGCTCATCAGTTTGCTTCCAGTTATTCACAAAAGAAAAACAAGTTAGTCCAAAAACTGATGTTCTCTCACTCTAAAAATCAACATCATAACTCCAACTCAACTTGTTGACCCTGTACTGAAACAAGCCTTGTATCTGCTTTATTTACCAAGGCATCTAGAAGAGGAACCATACAAGCTTACAATCACGCATATTCATTTTCAAAGAAACTAGAACAACAATTCCAGAATTTCCAGCCAGCTCAGTCAAATGCAATCTTGGCTACTGCTCCTGGGCCTAGTAATACTCATCTATCCGGAGGGGAGTGCAGGGATTGGGAACATCCCTTTGCTAAGCATGTAGAAAGGCTTTGGGCAATATCTTTTGATGAAAAATACCTGAGACATGCAACAGACTCCATTCCTACCACAGGCTTAAGTGGATCATATGTGGGGGTTGGAAGGTGGGGAGAGGTTGTACATCAGTGGTGGGATTCAAATAATTTAACAACCGGTTCTCTCCCCTAATGACCAGCTGGGTAGGCGTGGCTCAGTGGTCATATGACTGGGTGGGCATGGCCAACTCAACATCTCTCATGTTGATGAGCGCTTCACCTTAGCTGTTACAATGTAATAAGGATTAACTGGAGAAGCAGTTTCTGTAAGCAGGGCAATAAAGATTAGGCTAGAAACAACACTAGAATGTTTCCTTCCTGCCTTCCTTACAGGATTAGCCCTGTAAAGTGGGGAAAAAAACAAAATGTATATTCTTCCAACAACCGGCTCTCCGAATTACTTAGAAAATTAACAACTGCTTCTCCTGAATAGGTATGAACTGGCTGAATCCCACCACTGTTGTACATTGTGGGAAGACTGAGGGGGCAATTGCCCTGATCAACTAACCCTAATGTGGGTTAAATGTAGCTGCAAATTTTGTCTTGCACAGGGTTAATCTAAACCCCAAATTTCACCACTATCCCATCCCCCATTTTGCTAACCTAATCTTTTAAGAAAATGAGCAGCTGAAAAAGGAAATCTCTCTATTATACCACCTCCTCAAGGGAAAACATTTCATAAATACTGATTCTTTGCAACAGTCAAGCCATGACTATTACTGCCTGCCCAGGGAAAGATTTGGTATCTAATGAAACCTTCTAATCTATACTGTTGGTGTAAGGAGTCCAGCCCAGGTGCTTTCTAAAACAAGCATGTCATCTTCCTAAACAAGCAACATTTGGCCCAGTTAATGTGGTTGGATGCTGGTAGTAATGAGATTTATGACAGGTTTGTGTGGTGAAATGGTGTCAGAGCTAAGTGGAATATTGTGATTCCAGAGGAGTGGGCAGTTCAGAGGCCCAGTAGCCTACTGGTGGAGATGCTTACTTCCCTCTTGGAAGGTTGGATGTTCAATCCTAGGTAGCAGCAGATTTTCTCTCTCAGGGCCCAAAGTTAAAATATTTCCTGTGAACTCTTTGTAGGTGTCAGGAAGGGTATCCAACCAGTAAATGCTCAGCTCCATTCAGTCCCCCAACTCTACCCTAGATTAAGGGATTACAGATTTGTATGAAGAAAAAAAGTAGGAAATCAGTTGCTTCTTAGATGTTTTGTTTCCAAATTGCCTGAGTTTTGCATATGCTGTCTGGAGTTTATGGGAGATATTATTCAAAAGTTCTGGAGAGGCAGGAAAGAGTATCCCCTGTCCCTTAGAGAAAGCCAAGTTGAAATATTTCTCATGGTATGAAGATGGTTTGGGGGTCAGTCACTTTCTCTCAAACTTCACCTGCATCACCAGTTTCTTTGTCTTTGGATTCTTTGGCAAAAAACTGAAGTACAAACTCTGTTGTTGGGGTTTTGACTGTCAATATTTCATTTCTTTATGAATATGATGCCAGGAATCAGATTATTATCTTCAAAGTTGAGGAAAAGTAGTTATCTGAGAACTCTGCTCTAGTGTCTTCCTAGTATAAATTCCATTCTTGGAAATGTTAATTGTATAGAGCAGGGGTATCAGGCTTGCATCGTCATGTAGTGTATTGTGACTCCCCCCCCCCCTTCACTAAACCCGGCATGGGTGTGGCCAACGCAGGAGGCATCCGGCCCACAAGTCACAAGTTTGACATCTCTGGTATATAGAGTGTTTCCCAACCTCAGCAACTTTAAGATGGGCAGACTACAATTCCCAGAATTCCCCGCTACGGTGTAGATAATAATACAAGCAGTGTTAGCTCAAGGTTTCTATAATAAAATGTTTGGCAACAATTAAAAAAAAGAGCTCCCAATAAATAGCTTGATGTCTGTCTGTGAAGGGTTTTTTTTTAAATGTAGCTGAAAAGCTCTGGACCTTTTAGCAAGAGCACACACTTGAGAGGAAGCTGATGCCTATCCATGAAGTGTGTCACCTACCAAGCTTGAAAAAAAAGGTGCCAAATTCTTAACACTTCTTAATGATTAGCAGGGGACTTCAATGTGCAGTTGAAAACAATCCAAGAGATCTGCTCATCTCTGGAGCTGTATGAATGCAAAACAGGAGACCCCTTGCATTGATACACATCTGCTTAATGGCCAAGGTATTATTTGGTGAATAATTCAGCTCCGGCTCATCCCCCTCCGGGTCTGACTACAGGAGCATAGTCTCAGAATTCAAAGAATGACATTTTATTTTGCAGTATTGTATTCGCCAGCTTTAATTAGAGCAGCTCCCTCTTGTGACAGAGAACTCAAAATGCAATGTCAACAGCATTGGCTGAATTGAGGGAGGGGCTTTGCCATATTTTCCCATTAGAAATATTGCATGGCAACTAGGGAGGCCAAGGAGAATGCAAACTTGAGTCTAATCATTTGAGAAAGGCAGAATGTAATGTATCTCAGATCTTTCGGCTGTGAAATATTCCTGGCTGCAGTGCAAGCCCTCACCCCATCTCCATCTGTTACAGAAGAAACCTGCTGTGAGTTCATGCTATATCACCATGGTCAGGGGCTGCCCACTCTATGTGCTGCTTACGTTTGAAACTTTATGAGTGATCTGGACAGGAGGAGAACCACAACAGGTAGAGTTGTAGATGTTGGAAAGGTAATTTGTAAATGAAGAGAAACAATATCAGGGCCCAGGAGGCCCGTTCCAGATTTGGACTCCAAAACTTCACAGAAGTGCTAGATGGCAGCAAAGGGATCCTCCACATTTTTATAGCCCAATGGGATGAAAATTCCTACCTACGGTACATCTCCACCTGTCGGCAGTTTGGGAGACCTTATTACCATCTTGTGGTTATCCGTATGTTTGCAGCCCCTGTCTACCATGGCAATGAGGGTTAACCTTTTTGTTGTTGTGTGCTGAAAGCACACGCACACACAACAGCGCATCTGCATGCTCACATCCATAATGCAATACACGCTCGACTCCCCGCATGCCCCTGCACATGCATGTGTAATGTCCCACATGTGCCCCATGCATGGATGCGTGACCACCACCCCTGCTCCTACTGCGCATGCACACCCCCACCTATTTTTTGCTTCCAGGTTAGTGCAGGAGACTTTCCAGGCCCAAAACGGGGCATGAGGGGGCCTCGTGCGGCACTCCGTGTCCCATTTTGGGCCTGGAAAGCATCCTGCACCAACTTGGAAGCCAAAATGGGGCATGGGGGCACTGCACGAGGCCACAAAATGCAATGTGAGCACCTCCACACATGGATTGGCCTCTGTGTGGCATGCACATGCCCCCAGCATGCCCCCTGATGTGCGGCCCAGACCCGAAGAACCAGTTGGCCAGTGGGAGGATCGCTTGTATGTGTGGTAGAGCTGGGCTGGGGCGACAACTGGCATGCTTGCAGAGAGGGCTCTGCATGCCACCTGTGGCACCCGTGCCATAGGTTCATCATCACGGTACTATAGTATCTCTATTCTGGGCCAGGAGGCCTTAGAAAATTTAAGTGGAGGGATGGTTACCATCTACTCCTCATTTGAATGTGTACTCTGAGCAGGGATGGGTTCCTGCCAGTTCTAACCTCTTCTATAAGAAGAGGTTCCACAAATCTACAGTGCCGTTTAGAACCGGTTCCAGCTTCCTCCCCCCAGCCGTCTGCACATCATCAAGATGAAGAGTGAGAGGAGGAATTCTGGGAGTTGAAGTCCACAAGTCTTAAAGCTGTCAAGTTTGAACACCCCTTGGGTTTTTTTTCTAAAGGGTTAGGGGTGCAAGGGTCTTGTAACTTGACAGCTTTAAGACTTGCGTGCTTCAAATGCCAGAGTTTCTGAGCCAACATTTTGGTTGCTAAGCAAGAACATTGTTAAGTGGGTTTCATCACATTTTACAAGTTGGCCACGGCCACCCAGTCACATGGCTGGCAAGCCACTCCCACCCGGTCACATGGCTGGCAAGCCACTCCCACAAAGCAGGCCACACCTACAGAAGAGATTCTAAAAAATGTTGAAACCCACCACTGGCTCCGAGACTGCAGAAATCTAGATGACCATCAGATAGAAGGGTTTTCAATGACTTTTCATTCCCATTTGTTCATTAATTAGATTTACATTTTTCATTCAAGAGTATTCCACTATATACAAGGTGTGGTGTACAAAGTGTTACCCTCTCCTCCCTCCCACCCCGTCCATAACAGCCCTCTTCGGCTAAAAGATTATGATTGCAATGGTTGTTTGAACTTTTGTAGCTCAGATAGAAAAGGATCAAACTGCGGTCAAAGGGTTTTGGGGAAGTAAGGGAGAATATGTTTTTTAAAAGTGGAAGTGACAATATTATTATGTCCTGTTAAGCAGTGTTTCATGATTTGCCATGCTGGCTACAGCAGTCATATTGTGACTAGATTGCTGGCTGTTTTGGGATACAACCTCATAGTGTTAAGTGCATCCCGTGCCTCAAAGATTGTTTATCTGTGCTTTGGAGTCTCCCATGTTGAACCCACAGATCAACTTGTTCTTGTCCACAATGAGCATATTACTAGCTATCACTAAGCAATGTACGAACATTTTGAAAAATTGCAGTCCTGCCTCCAGGCTAACAGCCTAATAACCACCATGCTATAAAAGACTAGAAGGGGAGGAAACGCAGATTCAGTCCTGTATTGTTTCGTTGTTTCTGGCAGAAACAATGAAAATTAACTTCTCTCCATGTGCCGTAGTATCTCTTGGACTAGAGGACTGCAAAGCCGGGTGTCAAATACCTATTTTACTGTTCAGGCAGATAAACAGATCAGAGGCTATTAATATTCTGAAGGTCAGTCCCAGCTGTTTGAAATGAACTTGAAAATAAAATGGTAACCACCAATTTAGGCATGCGGTAATAATGATGCCATTTAATTTGCTATCGCAGATAGCAACCTAATGGGCACCTTTTGAGCCCTTTTCTTCATAAGGCATCCCTACTTAGTCTACATCAGACTAGATTTAGTCTATTTGGAATTAATTACTAAACAGAAAGTTCCGATGGCAATTTTTGTTTAAAAGTCAAGGGGGAACTGGAGCTAAGAGGGGTGGAAAACCACTTCGGAAATCTAAATCCAAAATGGTAAAGAAAACAAGATATCCTCAGGACTCAAGTTGATTAGATCATACAACGTGGCAAGTTTTCTACCAAAATAAACTTACGTAGGCAGGCAGATGATTTCTGTCATTTCTATTTCTATCATTGACCAATAAACTCTATAGGTCTGTGATGGTGAACCTATGTCACCCATGCCACAAGTGGCTTGCAGAGCCCTCTCTGTGGGCACGCAAGCTATCGCCCAGCTCAACTTCACTGTGCATGCGTGCAAGCACCTCCCACCAGCTAGCTAATTTTCAGGTTCTCTGCCATGCATGCATGGGGGGGGGGCAGGGAAGTTACGCATGCATGCACAGGGGCTGGGGAACACAAGGAGTACAGCACGTCCCCACATGCCCCATTTTTGGTCCCAGGACGCTCTAGGGAGGCCTGTTAGGCACAAAACAGGGTGTGGGGGTGTTGCGCACGCTTGTGCAGGGCAGCGAGGTGCATGGGGTGCGCACACGCATTGCATTATGTGTGTGGATGGGCACACGTGCATGTGTGCACGGTTTCAGCACGCGAGGATGAAAAGGTTGGCCATAGGTTATAAAATGTTCTTCCATTTGGAATGGCACCACATTGTTTAATACAATTTGGAAAGGATGTAGTACAAATGATAGAGTTCATAATTTTAATAATTCCAGATATTCTGTATCATGTCGCAATAACTTCTGTAACATTGCATGATTATAGCAAAAATTCGTATACTTTAGTCTAATACAAAAAAGGGACATGTCTACCTCCTTGTGAATACATTGATCAGCATAGTCATCTTTTAGTAATCAGATGTCACCAAATCTGATTTTATCTTTCTCAGCTTTGAAATTATTAAGCTGAACCTGAGCCTGAGGACTGCTGCATGCAAAGTCGGTCCCAAAGACCGATCAGATTGCACAGACTAGGCCTTCTCCGGATCCCATCTGCCAGCCAATGTCGGCTGGCAACCCCCCGGGGGAGAGCCTTCTCTGTTGCAGCTCCAGCCCTCTGGAACGAGCTCCCCGTGGAGATCCAGACCCTTACTACTCTCCCGGCCTTCCGCAAAGCCACTAAGTCCTGGCTGCTTCGGCAGGCCGGGGGGCTGTTGAAATATCCAGCCCCACAGTAATTATGAATGTTGTGTGTTTTAAATTGTTGTTTTGTCTATTTATCCCCTTCCCCTTTTTATTGTAAGCCGCCCAGAGTCCTTCGGGAGTGGGTGGCATACAAGACCAATAAACTATAACTATAACTATTAAAAAAGCAAAACACATTTGATGATTAAAATTAGGGATTTTGCAATGATCTGTAAAGTCTTGTAGTAAATTAAAAAATAATTTAAACTCTCTGCCGGGATCTAATTCCATATTTGGGGTTTCACCATATATTTCCTTCTCCTGGTTAAGTATGGGTTGCACACAACACCTGCCAAGCCCACCAATTGCCTGAAAGATGGGACATTTCTCACGTGAGGGAACTGAAAAGTAGAAAATGGAGAAGAAGGCTTCCGTTCTTATTCCTTCCAGCCAATGGCTGGTGCAAGTGCATGTGTTTATTCCAACATCTGCATTTTGTTGCAGAGACAATATCATGTCTTGCTCTTCGTGTAGACACCATCCCATCGCATGTATCTGCTCCAGTGCTCACCAAGTCTTCTGCAGCAAATCTGGAATGCGTAGGGAGAAGATAGGATGTAGAACTGTGCGATTGGCTCACACTCAGGATGTTTCTATGGATGCAAATGCCGTTTGTATTTTAAAAAAATCTTGCAATATGACATAGAAGCAAGCCTTTAATTTAAAGTGACAGTGCCTGAATATTTTAGCATATACATTGTGGCTTTTTGACACACACACACCCTTTCCACCACCCATTTTACTGTGATAACTGCACTTAGGGTGGTAGTACTTTGCAGGAATACCAAGGAAAGGATCTGCTAATCTATCAGTTAATATATCAGAAGTGGTTTCAAAGAGAAGAGACTTCATTGCACCAAGTTAATCTAATTCCTCGGTTGCAAAATCTAGCCAAATCCTCCATTTGTCCTCCAAGAAAAAGCCTGATATTACAAAACTCACTGCCAGGGGCTGGCAGTTCAGAACACCTTCCCCAAAACTGCTTGGGTCTAGCCAGATCTATTGGTACCCACCCACCCCCTTTAAAAAGGAAGGAATTGTCAGCATTCTCATGACTGAAGCCATCTGCAGAAGCCAATATGGGAGATTTGGGGTTGCTTTGGAGGTTTTTTTAATAGATAAGGGATGGGAGCTGTTTCCTCCTAGTATCCTCCAGCTCCCCTCCGCATCCTCCCCTCTCCTTTCAAATATTGAGAGTCAGGTAGCATACAAGTTCAATAAATATTGTTCCTGTTGTTGTGCTTCTCTTCTTTAGTCTGGAATTGTGTTGCTTCACCTGATTAAGCCACAGCAGCTGGACTCACAAATACCTAAGCCAAAACTGTATATGCTACATTTAGGGAATTCTGGGAGCTGAAGTCCATACATCATAAAGTTGTCAGGTTTGAGAAGTACTGATTAATGTAATGGACAATATCAGCCAACTTCTCAGTTAGTCTAACCCAAAGGTGCTTTTTTTCAAGAGGCAACTGGACTTTCTGCTTTTTCTTTGAAGACATTTCACTTCTCATCCAAGAAGCTTCTTTGGCTTCAGCTCTGAATGAGAAGCGAGACGTCTTCAAAGAAAAAGCAGAAAGTAAAGGTGCTTTCTTGAAAAAAGCCCCTTTGGAACAACTATGACCTGAATGACCGAGAATATCCATAGACATTAGTTTAACCTTCCCCCTTGCTTATTGGATAATTTGAGTGCTTGTGCCTTACATATGCACGCATTTGGCAGGTTTCGGTGGGTCTTGACAAAAAGAGGTTGGATTAACCACTACACCACCATAATCCCTACAGGTAGCCCTTGAGTTATGACAGGTTATGAGTCCCTCCGGGGAATAGGGCGGCATACAAGTCTAATAAATGGAATGAAATGGAATGGAAGGTTGCTTAGCAACCATTTGAAGCAACAAATGGTTAAGTACTGTTAGGTAAGCTCCCCGTTGGGAGATCGAGTACGTTCAGTGAAGCATTGTGAGGGTTGTGTTGGAGAACACACAAACCAGCATACAGAGACACTGCAGTTTAAATAGGCTTTTGCTTTCGTGGAAATAGAGGTATCAGAGTCCATCAAACAGTCCAAGTCATACATGGATAATTCAGTCAGTTATAAATGTCTTTCAGTTAAGGGATAATCCAAATAACATAGTCCAGTATCATATAATCAGTTTGGTATTCAAAGTTTGCTAGCAGTTGCAAAACTTACAATAGCTCGCGGCGCTCAGATCAGATCAGCCCAGCATGTAACGAAACAGAGAGCTAACAGTCATTCTGGCTCCCTCTTATGGCCGATTGAGGAAAACAGCAACCAATCACATTTTACAGTATGATTTAAAGGTACAGCATTGCTATATGATTTATATATTGCCAACCCAAGCATTAGAATTATATTCCTAACAAGTTCCCCCAAAGGTACTTATGTCCCAAGTTATGATAGCTGTTCCCTCCTGCTGTCATATGATCGTAGTTCAGACATTCAGCAACTGGCCCACATTTAGGGCTGTTTGCAGCTCCTGCAGTCACTTAACCACAATATATGATAGTTTTGCCAAAACCTGGCATTTACTTCCGCTTTTCAGTGAAAATGCCCCATAGCGAACAATGGCTTTGCTTAAAAACCTCAGTATTTGCTTAATGATCTATGCAAAAAAAAAAAAAGATTGTAAAATCAAGTTTGTCACATGGGTGACTCGCTTTACAACCATCATGACTTCCCACTGTAATGGACAGATTACAGATTGCTCTTTTCTTAACCTACAAGATAAATAAGTATTTGCATTCATCATGCAATCAACACCAAAACTAAGCTGTCCCTTTTATTTTCCCCCTACTCAGGAATTGCCATTGTTGCTTCATTGATTGCAGTATTGTATATGTTTCATTCTGGTTTGGCAGGTGTTCATGAGACTATTTCTTCTTTCTTTCTGCTTTTATACTGTGTTATAAAGCAATGGGGCTATATCACATCTATCCAGGAAGTGAAGTAGAAGCATTTCATTGTTGCAAAAACATTTCCTTATAACCTCAATTAGCTGAGCAATCAGAAAAAAAACACCACGGACTGTTTTACATCAGCATGAGAAATTGTGATCACCTATGGACAGACAAAAAGTGGGGGCGGGGACCTTGGCCTTTAGAATCCCTTTTAAACTGAAACTGGCACTGCTTTAAAGATCACCTCGGAACGGCGTGTCCAAACTGACCGAGCCAGAGAGTGTTACCAAAGCCCCCGTATCAGTTAAAAGAAACAGACACTCCCTTGTGGAAACTCCAGGCTACTCTTTTATCTTACTGACACACAACAAGGGCTTACACAATAACGTTTGAGGATGTGGCGCAACCTGACAGAGGACTTGAAAGTGGGAAGGAAAATGGTAGGAGAAATGTTGCTCTGGGACACACCACAAACTCTCGGTTTACAACTGGCGTGAAACAGCAGACATCATGGACGAAGTGTGTGGTTTAATTAGGGGATTTGCTGGTTTTTCACTCCATGTCTCCCCTGGTGAAAGGTTCTGTAGACCTGAAAAACTTGTGGGCTCTTTATTCTGCTCGACCATGACGGACATATGAACTAGTTATGGATCCAGTGCTCTCCAAATGGATTGGACCAACACTCATCATCCTGACTTATTTGTGCAATATATCCGCTGTCTTAATATTCAGAGACTCTGGCATGCTTCCTATATTGCTCACATAATAACAAATTCTGCATAAGACTTCTAAATCTTCACTGAAGAGGATACTAACTTGGGTCTGAGAAACACTGATAGAAGAGACCGAAGGGAAGGGCTTTCCAGAACTGCATCTAAGCTTCTGTGAGTCACCAGACCATCTTTAATGGGGTGGATTTTAACAGGGCAATTAAACAGGAATTAAGAAATGCAACGGTGATATATGTATATTCAGGGGTGGGATTCTACCGGTTCAGACTGGTTCGGGCAAACTGGTAGCTCCGATGATCAGCTGGGAGCGAACCGGTTCGCTCACATGAGCAAGTAGGCCCGCTTGCCCGCCGGCCTGCCCCTACGCTTTACTTACCTATATCTTCTCAGCTGAGTCACATGGCACAGCAGATTGCTACACCTCAGCTGTTTTCCTCCACAGCAGTAATGCAGAAGGTAAATTTTCTCCAAACTGCGAAGCACGCGATCACCAAACCACCGATTGTTAAACCGGTAGGATCCCACCACTGGGTATATTCTATGTGCCCAATTTTCAACCAGCTTTTTACCACTTGGTGTCTTGATGCTCCCACCACAATGAGGAAGATCTTCTGACCTTTTAAAACAAGCCCTTGAGGATGGCAATTGCATGGGGGGAAAGTATTGATAGCTATGATCTTTCTCTGTCAGCAGCTCTCAGATTCCAAGCTCTCAGCTCAAGGTGCTGAGGCTGAAAGAAATGTACCCATCTTTTAATCACTATTGAGCAATGGAGACAGGACAATTAGCTTTTTGCTTTCTGATACTTAGGCAAATTATCTTTTAGTGCTTAAGGAGGCAGAGCCCTTCCTTAAAAGATGCAGGGGTTGTCAAACTTGGCAACGTTTAAGATGTGTGGACATCAGCATGTTGGCTGGAAAGTTCTGGAAGTTGAAGTCCACTCATCTTAAAAGTTGCCAGATTTGACAAACATTGCTGTAGAAGATCTTGGTTGCATATTATTGCCAAGCATTGTTAAAAGCCGTTTAGGACTTTTAAAGGCAATAGTTACATTATAAATATAAAAAATAAGCTAGGTCTCAGGAAGCATTCCTAGAGATTGAAATATTTATTCATTGGTTATTCAATGCAATTACTTCATGATGTATAAGTGATAGAAAATTTAAGTGACCAGCCTGTTGGAAATTTCAAATGACAACTCTGTCACCTCAAGATTGAGGTACCGTAATCCTTCAGGGAACAATTTTGGTGTTTAATTCCTTTGCTGGAAGAACAGGGCTGATATGGCTGATATTTATGGACACAAATCAATTGTGGCCACAATAAATGTAATTACAGTTTTATTAATTGTATACTGTACAGTGGGGGGGGATTGCTCAGCAGTTAGGAAGCTGCCAACCTAGATCAGTGATGGCTAATGTTTTTGTCATTGTGTGCCAAAAGCTTGTGTACGCACCTGCACCCATAATGCAATGCACATGTGATCACCCCCAGCCCCCACGCATGCGTGTGCGACTCCCCCTTGCCCCATTTTGGGCCTAATAGGTATCCCTGCAGCCTTCTGGGGCCAAAAACGGACCACAGGGGCATGCACAGCAGAGACACAAAAATCAGCTAGCTGGCGGAAGGTGTCCGTGCAGGCACGGTGGAGCTGAGCTGGGGTGATGGCTCGCGTACCAGGCAACATGACTTTGCATGCCACTTTGGACACATGTGCCATAGGTTGACCATCACGGGCCTAGGTTCTAGACCCGAGCACTGCACAATGGGGCAAGCTCCCATTCCTACCTCAGCACCTAGCTCTTTGAAAGCATGAAAATGTGAGTAGATAAATAGGTACCACTTTGGTGGGAAGGTAACAGTGTTCCATGTTTTGCTGCACGTTCTGCGCTGTGGCGTGATGTCATGCTGGCTACATGGAAACATTTTTGGACACACTGGCTCCCTCGACTAAGCACCTCTGTCTAGATTGGAACCTGACTGGATAGAAGAAACCTTTAACCTTATCTTATACTGCAGAGTGGTATCGTTCCTACAGTATAAATTCCAGATTGTTGTTGATAAGGTAAGACATATAGTAGGAGAGAGCAAAATCTAAATCCCATTTAAATATTCTCCATGTAAAATATAAAAGTGTGAGATAACTATCCAGAGCAACATTACCATGTTGCTTTGATGAACATCACAAAACATTCAAATAATTTATTTTTTCCCCCACATCTTGATTTGTGCTAGAAGTTTAAGACAGAAGCTAACAAAACAATTAGACCTTTGAAGACGATAGAAAGTGGTTATGGTAGCCCACCATACTTGGACTTCTTTCAAAACGGTTGTGAATGGTGATAATGAGAAGTTTGCAGGATATAACATTTAAAAATAGATCCACTGCTGAGCATACCAAATAGCTTGGGGAAAAGGCATAATTTGTAGAATCTTCAAAGATATATAAAAGGGACATCCATTTGCTTTGTTAGGTTTTAGACTAAAAACTATTTGCCTGGAAAATTAAATTAAATTATAACTGTTTTGCATTCAACTAGAAGTTAGGAAAGGAATCCAGAAGGCTACTGATTGCAGAAGACTATCATAGTTTTAAGACTATTCAGTTATATGGCAACAATACCACTCACCTATTTGATTGGTTTATGATTACTGAAAAATAAATAGAAACTATGTGAAACCATTACAAGCAGTAATCGTAAATATATACGTGGGATTTATTCTATAATGAAATTGCTTCTGTAGTTGCTTTTTACAACATAAACTTTTGTATAATGAGACCCAATGTTCTTTTTCTTTATAAAGATTTATAAAAATGCAGTTTATTTTAATTAGACCATGGAAGTAATTATTTGCAGGAAGTGAAGATCAAATCTCTGTAGGAGAGTTATTCATTTATAACTTTTGTTTTAAGGCTGACTAAAATCAACAATCAGCAAGATGAGCTAAAGGTTATAGTAGCCAAAGGACAGTCATCTTCTTTAATTAGATCTATAACCCATAACAAGGCAGCACTTTGTCCTACTGCAATCACAAGGGTAGAAACAGGTAGAAATTGTCACACGTACTGGATGCTTTCAACTAGTGAAATAGACAGAAACCCAAGAACAAAATTGTTAGCTATACTCACTCACCTAAATTAAGTGATCTAATTTTTAAACATGCTGGGAATTGGAATGTGCAAATAGGCCACATTTAAATGTACAGCTTTATATGTGCTGGAATTATTTTGTAGGCAAATTGAACCATTTCGGCATGCAATCTGAAATAATGCTCACAATGCTTGAACTCTGTTTTCAGATTTGAATTTTCCACAATTATATTCCCATTTCCATTACAAAGGACTAGGGTTCAACCAATCTACCCAGTGGAGAGCAGAAAAGCAGGTCCAAACAGGAGGGATTTAAGGTGAGTGCAAGGAACAGGAGGGAGCAGACTGGCTGTTGCTCTCCAATTAAGGTAGACTAAAATCTGCTAATGCTCACCAGAGATGGTGCATATCCTTGATGATGAAATGTACATAGCAAGAACTGCTGAAATTAATGTAGCCTCCTCCCAATCCACATTTTGGACAGAATGGCTTGTTTGAGTCCCCTGCTGCCACTTTCTGCCTCTGCAGAATTTCTTACAGAATGGTATAACAGGCAGGCATTCTATACAGTAGCATTAAATCACCCTTCCATATGATTGCCTTCCACAGATGGGTCATGATACAATCTCCATCATCTCCAAACAGCAGGACCATTGTTGGCTGAGAATGGCAGGAATTGTATTGCTGTGGGGAAAATCAAACAGGTCCTTTGTTGGAGATGTAGGATTTTTGAGACAACTCCTAGAGGGAACAGGGAAAGCTCAGACGTCTTATTCACCAAATGTGGTTTTTAATTCGGTTCTTCATAAATCTGAAATATGATGTATTTATTCTATTTTAAGTGGCAGCAGCTCATGAAGTCAGCCACAGTATACTTGTTAGACAAATTTCACATTTCTGCTATACTAATTATTGCATGACCCCTACACAATGCCATCCTATGACTGGAAAAAGTTCTCTAATAACCTCAGATTAAACTACCAGCAAATAGCTGTAGCATTTAGACTTATATACTGCTTCACAGTGCTTTATAGCCCGCTCTAAGCAGTTTACAGAGTCAGCATATGGCCCCCAACAATCTGGGTCCTCATTAAAATCCTGCTTTTAAGCGAGATATTCAGGGCTAATTTAGGGATGGAGTGCAGTCTTATCACCACAGTGGGTTTTTTTTTCATAGAATGACTTTGATATTGCCCTGCATTGTTCTTTTCATCTGGAGACTTCACATCTGGATCAGTTCCTCTGTTTGAGAACTCAAGATTTCTATCAAAAATTCAACCCTGCTTGATGACACTTCTCCAACTAACCTCCCACTTTTTACTGTTTGTTCTAGCCACTTGGGTCATGTTTTGATCTAAATACAGGAACTTGCTTTTTTAGAGCTCTAGAAATAATAGGCTTATGTTCAAATATTCCACAAGCTGAAGGCCATTTTTTGTGAACTGCAGAGCAGGTGTCCAAAGTCTCTTCTGCGAGTTCTTTGTAAGCAGGATAGGACCAATTAGCAGATTTTTTTAAAAATGGATTTTTTAAAAAAAGAGTTAAAGCACCTTTAGAAACAGGAATTGTATCTGCATTTGAGTTCATCGTGATTTATTGCACAGACATTTATGACACATGCATATATGTGATACATATACATATATATATAAATTTGAATAGGTATTTATAATACGAAGGAGAAGATCCTAGCTCCCACCACCACCAAACCTGTGCAATGGGTTATTACATTGATAATGTCTCCTAGTGGAGCCTTTATAAAGATATCAGATTTCCAATCACTTCCATCAGAAGATTGGGAGAAAAGGGAACAGGGTTTTGTCGCTGCAAATTGCCTCTATATTGCTACCTCATTTCCAAGTCAAATATGCACTTCCTTCTAAGAAATTTTAATAATTAGAGCTTATTCTTTTGCATTGTTTCCTGCCCAGATCACTAATACTAAATAGTTTCCTTCTTACTAGTAAAGGGGAAAAAAACATTAATGGCCTCTGTTGGAAAACGGAAAAAAAAGTGATAGTGGGGAGTCTCCTTAAAATTGTAGAAGACTTTCCTAACAAGAAAGCTGATTATAGAAATGTCTCCAACTGGAGTTTTCAAATTATAGCAGGGGAATTTTTGCCAAGCACACCACACCTCTCCCCCCCTGTTGGTTTTGCAGAACACAAGGAGCTGAGCTGGCAAGAACATTTAAAGAAGATGCCTTCCCCCACCCATCATCTCACCTTTGAACGCCACTTGAAATATTTGAATTATGACCCACTTCCAAGAATTGTTTTGACAGGCTGTTTGAATGATCTCAGGAATTTGCTTATGTACTTGTTCTCCAAAGCAAATTCCAATGTTAGGTTGGCTCCCATTTGTTCTGGCTCACTGGCCTAGAATTCCCATTTTTGACCTTATTTGCAGCCAAGGATTACACTTCCATTTTGAAGTTGCAAATGCTCCCTTAAAAATCAGAAGCTTTAAAAAACTCCACAGTGTCAATAGCCAACGTACTCATTCCTAGTTTCCAAATCTAGCTAAAAACAGCAACAAGCGTATTATTTTATTTCAGTTAATTTTACAAAGCATGAATTGCTGGTTGCCATGGAAAAGACTTATCATTAGCAGAGTCTGTGGGGAATCTGAGGTTTGCTAAGATGTTAAAAGTTTGAGAATTCTATGTTTAATAGAACACAGTGTTGATGAAGAAAAAGCACGCACTACATTGATGATGTTGTTCCAATGCATCTAAAAGAAAGAGAAACTTATTTGAACATGTTCTCAGGGCAGAAGTTTTCATTTATGTGTTAATATTCATTTAGTGTCTAATTATAGCTATTTCTATTGGCCCGAGACCAGTGATAGCTAATCTTTTTGTCCTCGCATACCAAAATCACATGCACGTGCACGACAGCACCCATAATGCAAGTGCCCCCCTGCACATGCACATGTGATCCCCCTGCATTCCCCCCTGCATGTGCGTGACCCCCGCACTTCCCCGCTCATGTGCGTGACTCCCCCGTGCCCCGTTTTGGGCCTAGCAGGCCTCCCTGAAGTCTCCTGAAACCAACAATGGGGCACGGAGGGGAGAACCACCACCCCTGCGCTCCCCCCACCCCCACACATGTGCACCCATCTTCCACATGGGTGCCTGTCTCCCACATGCATGGCAGAGACTCAAAAATCAACTGGCCAGTGGGAGGCATGCGCGCATGTGCGGTGGAGCTGAGTTGGGCAATGGCTCGCGTGTCATAAGTTTGCCATCACAGCCCTAGATCGATTCTAGATGTAGCCTAAGAATGATTGAAAAAGGGGGAACAAGGGGAAACACAAGCCGAATAAGAGGTCAATCAATCACATATTTATTACAGTCATAGACCAGCACAACAAAATTGGATATAAAGGATAATTTTTAAAAAGCTAACAAAATATAAAAACAAAAGTTTTATATTTATCCAGCAGAAGATATATCTTGGTCATCCTTCCAAGGTTGGTAAAATGAGGACCCAGATTGTTGGGGGCAGTATGCTGACTCTGTAAACTATTTTTTTTAAAAAAAATCTATTTACTATATAGAAAAAATGCATTGGGAATTAATTGAAGCAAACACTCCCCACAGGTAAAAATCTGATTTATATATTCTGTACTATCATCTTCTTTCCAAAAAGACAACCTACAGATCTATAAAGACGCAAAAAGAAAGGGTCCCCACCCCACCCCTTCTGCGCTGTGTTCTGTTAGAAAAGGATGATCAGTTTGGTATGGTGGTGGAAGGGCTGGACCAGAAACTGTGAAACAGTACATTGTAGACCTCTGTTGGAAGAAATATCCTTCTGGGTTCAGTTCCAAGTGGGGAGAAAGACACTGGAAACATGGTGGCTGCTCGGAAAGATGGTTTTAATGGTGGACAGGACCACATGGTTTGAGACTCTGGGGAAAAGGGGATCAAATGCCTTGAAGATCTTGAAGAAAAAAGGGCAGAGATGCTGAGAGTCTCTGAGTTTTATGCCCTCTCTAGGCTATTGAATTTGAGCTTGTATTCTAATTGGTTGTCAGACTCCCATGGAGCCATGCAGAGACAACTCTGTAGGTTGTCTTTTGAGTCCCAAGCTTGGTTGAGCTGTTGCTGGGTAATGATGTAATGAAAGGGCTCTGCCTGAAGGAGGTAGATCTTTGTTATATAGAATAGACTGGCTCAGGCCTTAATGGTCCATTGACAAAGGGGGGGGGCTAAGCTTCTGCCTTTTATGGGTAAATATTCTGCCCTTTTAATATTTCCTAAAATAACTCATTTTCCTAGGCAGGGGTGGGTGGGTGCTAACGTCTACACCTCCTTAGGCAAAGGAGCTGGCTTGATGACTTTGGGCCAGTCACCCCCTCTCAGTCCCACCCATTTCACAGATTTGTTGTACAGAATATAGGAAGAGGTGCATACTGTTTTTAAGTGGTATCAAATAAAGAGGGGATACAAATCTAACCAATAATTAGTGGCCTCTAAGGGCAGAGCCGAAACAAGAACCCCATAAATAAGTTAGCAGGACTGGTTATATTCCCCAGTTAAAAATAATAATTAGCAGTTAAACCAGACTGAAAGGGTGATAGAACAGAAACGACAATGTTATCATGATGTGCCATCATGTATCAGTTGGAGAGTATTTGCTGTAACAACCTGAATTTTTTGGTAGAGTCCCTAAAGCAGTGTTTCTCAACCTTGGCGACTTTAAGTCCTGTGGACATCAACTCCCAGAATTCCCCAGCCAGCTGTGGGATTCTGGGAGTTGAAGTCCACAGGACTTAAAGTCGCCAGGGTTGAGAAACACTGCCCTAGAGCTTCCACCGGTACCAGGTTCACTGTCTACATGTACACAGGCGATCGATGTTTGCTGGATGCTGCAGGGAAAGTTGACAAAGCTGGACTCAGTCACTTGCTGAGTCTGAGGAAGCTTCCTCAAATATTCCACATGGGTATTTACGAGTGGTGGGTTTCAAAAAATTTTGGAACCTCTTCTGTAGGTGTGGCCTGCTTTCCGGGTCCACTGGTGGAACCTCTTTTAACCGGTTCGGTAGATTTGACGAACCGGTACTACTGAATAGGTGCGAACTGGTAGGAACCCACCTCTGTATTTACCAGGGATGGGTTCCAACTTCCGCTACTGCTGGTTTGCTCAGGGATGTGCTGAGTGTGTGCACTTGTTGTGCACTGTGTGTGCATGCGCAGTGCAACAAAAATTTCATGCTCAGAAGGCAAAAACTGTGCATGCTCAGAAGGCAAAAACAAGATGGTGCCACCAAGAGAACTGGTTTGGGGGTTTGGCAGGCCTGGGTTGCTGCCGGTTCCATTGACCCAGGCTGCCAAGTTACTATTGGTTCAGCCGAACCAATCCGAACCGGTAGGAATCCACCTCTGGTATTTACACATTTTTGCATACCGAAATACCCATATTAAGTCCCTGGAAGAAATGATAAGGTACTATAAATAAAAGATTCTCAGCAAAATGCTGGTGAATTGCTGCTAGGCAGAGTAAACAAGCTGAATTAGACAGTTTGTTTATTTGTTTATTTATTTATAAAGTTTATTGGTCACCCATCAGTGGTGGTATTCTACCGGTTCGGACCAGTTTGCCCGAAATGGTAGCAGAAATTGAGGGTGCTCCTCTATGGGGCATGCTCCCATTTGCAAACCGATGGCTCAGTGGTGAAGACACGGAGCTCGTCAATCAGAAGGTCGGCAGCCTGGTGGTTCGAATCCCTAGTGCCACATAACAGAGTGAGCTCCCGTTACTTGTCCCAGCTTCTGCCAACCTAGCAGTTCGAATGTAAAAATGCAAGTAAAAAATAGGGACCACCTTTTGTGGGAAGGTAACGGGGTTTAATCATGCTGGCCACATGACCATGGAGATGTCTTTGGATAGCGCTGGCTTTTCGGCTTTGAAACGGAGATGAGCACTGCCCCCTAGAGTCGGGAACGATTAGCACATATGTGTGAGGGGAACCTTTATCGTTAGGGATGGTAAGTGATTACCATCCCTGGCACCTATCTTACTATTGGGTAAATGTTAAAATCAAATCTTAAAACCAAACTCAGTGATTCTGACCTAATGATCTTCCATTCTAAATGTTGCTGGCCTAATCTCTCATATGGATCTTTCTAAACTCTTTCTAATGCTTCTGTATTGTTTCACTGTAATATCTTTAACAGCATCCAATTTGCAATGTATCTAGTGTTGTTACTGACCTTTTGTCAGTAACAGACTACCTATTAGATAGTGTTATTTCTTTTTAAAAATTTTTTTTATTGTTTTTATTAAAGAGAAACACAAAAGAAAAAAAAGTCATCTTTCATTACATCTTGTAGAAAGTGTATCCATTGGTTACAGATACATTTAATGCGTTTCTTCTACAATCATTACATATATTTCATTCAGTTTAGGTTGTACATCATAGAATTTATATATTTTACTATCACCTTACCGCAATTTTCATTTAATTAGGGTTTTAAGGACACAACCACCTACTGGCATTTTTTTCCCCCAGTCTCAATGAATCTGCCATAACTTTACATCTTTATGCCATATTCTAGAAGAAAGTCGATTAAAAGGATATCTAACATTCCCTCTCCTTCCCCCACGCCCAAACTCACAAATTAACACTTCTGTCCATTTTACTTTTACCAGTACAACACACCTGTATATATCATTAAATATTGTCCATTAACATTTCTTTATTGTTATTGTAGTTAGCTAAAAATTATTTGCTATTTTTTCCTCACCTCTCCTCTCCACAGGCCCAAGAGCGATTAACCTTTATAGCCATCTCTAAACAGAAATTTATTAATAAGTGTTAACAAAATAACCATTTAAAATCTAAAACAATCTAAAAAATATTGACATTTCTAGTTAATAATCACCAAAAGTATACATTAACATTTACAATTTATGGCCCGGTTTTATATCCTAATTAAGGTTATCATTTCATTATTAATGATAGTGTTATTTCTGATATTATTTTAAGATAGGCCATGCTAATTATAGTCAGATTGAAATAATCTCATCATTAGTTTAATATACAAATCTTATCACATAAACCTTGATATACCAAAAAAAAGGGAAGTGTTGATGTACAGTATATTAATTTATTCACTTTTTTCAGCTGTCATCAATTGACTCAGGGACTCATACACAGTTTAAAAATACCAATCAGCAAAAGAACAATGATTAATAAAAGTTATTGCCTCAAAGGTGGTTAAAGCAACGAGAGATTATCAGTCAAGAGAGACCCCTGACAGTGTTTGAGGGTAAGCATCTTCAGGGACTTTTGGAAGCAAACTGACACACAGGAACACCAGGATCTGAGAAGGAACGTGACATAAAATACAATAGAAAAAAAAGAAAATAAATCTAGATAAACCAGGTAAATTAAATTAAAACATTGTTAAATTCTATAAATATAACTACTTTTTGTTTTAGTCCAATTCTAACAATTCTACTAGTAAAATAGCCAGTTGAGAGCTGATATTATCTCTCAACAGTTTATCCCATGATTTTATCACTAAACTAGCCCAGGTGTTTGCTTGTTTGTTTTATTGACCTCATAAAAATTTAGAGCAATTACATTGGTTACTAAAACCTAATTAAGAAATTCAAAATAGTTGTGATGGCCTCATTTTTATATATATTTGTTTGTTTTCTGGAACACCTTGAGCAATTTCAACCAAACTCGGTACACAGACGACTTTCTGGAAAAAAGTATTGTGGGGGTAAGACACCCCTAACACCCCCTCAGAGTGTGTGTTCTGTTAAGATACAACCTGTTGTGCCTTTAAATGACTTCTACTGTACTGCCATAAAATGGCTTCTACTGTACAGTGCAGTGAAGTTGCCATGGTAACGGCTTCACAGTACTCCACAAGGGAGCTCCCTCTGATAAGGGGGAAAATCCAACATTAGAAATTAATTTGGTCCAGACATTTCCCCCCTATAAATAAGGTGACCAGACGTCCCGATTTCAGCGGGACAATCACGCTTTATAACAATTTGTCCCCGTGTCCTGGGCCGTTTTAAAAAAGTCCCGATTTTCTGGCTTCATGTTGAAAGCCCAGTGGATTTGCTTAAGAAATCCTAACCGGGGCAAGACAAAAGACACCCTGTCTAACCTCTCTCTCTCTGTCTCAGTACTTTCATTGAAGATATTAAAACGTTAAAGCAACAAAATGGACCACCACCCCCACGCGCCCCTTTTACCTCATTTTATAAGAAAAAATGACCAAGTACCATAGAGCTGCAGAAAACACTTGGCTAGAGAGGTCGCGAGTGTTACTTCCTGGATTTTCTGGAGGGGAGGGGCACGGAGGTTGGAGGTCTGCTCGTGTAGAAAAAATGGTGGCAAAGTTTCTTTGAAAAATATTTCCCTGACTAATTTCACCATTTCAATTTGCTCAGTTCTTTGTATTAACATCTACAACATTCTGGGTTGACTTGGAATGCTCACTTGTGCCTGCTGGTAAGTGAGCTGGGTTTTTTTCTTTTATTTTTTTAATGTATTTTAAAATAATATTTTATTTATTGTGCATAGAATTATTTAAAATTCTGTGTGGATTCTTTTTTTAAAATGTCTTAGACTATTTAAAAAAAGATTCTATCCAAAATAAATTGAAGTGAAACCATGTTTAAAAATTCTATGCACAATACTTTGAAATATATTGTGCATAGAAAGAATAGTTTGAAATGTTTTACTTCAATTTATTCTGTGTGGATTCTTTTTTTAAATTGTCTTAGGCTATTTTTAAAAAGATTCTATCCAAAATACAAAATACCAGCTGCAGTTATTCACTTAAGAATTGTGGCAAGAAAGGTGGTATAATGGGCTTAGGGACCAAAGTTACAATGGCATTGAAAAAAGTGACTGATGACCATTTTTCACACTTCGCAACCATTTTCACCCTTAGCAACCGTTGCAGCATCCTCATGGTCACGCGATCAAAATTTTGATGTTTGGCAACAGATTCGTATTTATGATGGTTTCAGTGTCCCGGGGTCATATAATCACATTTTGACAAAGTCAAATGGGGAAACCAGATTCACTTATGTTACTAACTTATCAGCTGCAGTTATTCACTTAAGAACTGTGGCCAGAAAGGTGGTATAGTGACCAAAGTTACAATGGTATTGAAAAAAGTGACTGATGACTATTTTTCACACTTAGCAACCATTTTCACACTTAGCGACCATTACAGCATCCTCATGGTCACGTGATCAAAATTTTGATGTTTGGCAACAGTTACAATTTATATTTGTAAATTGTAGTTATGTTGAAATAAAAAAATATTACAATACTATTTTTGCGTTGTATGAAAATTTTTGTTGCTCCGTATAAAATTTTTAATCATCCCTCCCCCCAGGGTCAAAGGTGTCCCTCTTTACCAATCTGAAAATCTGGTCACCTTACCTATAAATAAATACTCGGGCAATGCCAGGTTATCAGCTAGTCTAGAATAAAATTGCACTTGTGGATTCTTGGTCTCTCTGCTGCCATAAGAGTCTTCATTTTTTGAAGTTTTTGCTAGAAACAATTGAAAATTGCTAGCAACCAGTTCTCTGCCTGATTGCTGAGTGGGTGTAGTCATGGAGGCATGGCCTATTCAGCCTCATCATGGGGGGGGGGGTGTTTCACCATCCCCAGCTTTCGCTGAGCCTCCAGGAGGGCCTCCCCTAAGCTCTGGAGGCCCTCTGGAAGTGGAACTTCCAGAACGTCTGGTAGACCCGTTTCTCGCCCTCCCAGAGCCTATACTTACTTGACATGAAGGGCCTCATGTAGAGTCAGGGGAGGGGAGAGGTGGGCAGGGCCAGCTGGTCCTTGTAACAACTGGTTCGGTGAACCAGATGCAAATTAGTATCTGGTTCGCCTGAACCGGTGTGATCTGGCTGAATCCCACCCCTGCTTAGGCTACAACTCCAAATTTAAACTCGATCCTGGCTGGGAATTCTGGGGGTTGAAATCCAGAGATTTTAAAGTTGACAAATTTGAAAAACATGTATTTATGCTGTTAGGAATATTATCTAATGATTGGGTTGGCAATATATAAATCATGTAACAATGTTGTACCGTTTCTTTAAATCATACTGTAAAATGTGATTGGTTGCTGTTTTCCTCAATCGGCCATAAGATGGAGCCAGAATGACTGTTAGCTCTCTGTTTGTTAGATGTTGTTGGGCTGATCTGATCTGAGTGTTTTGGAAGCTGGCTGTTAGAAAGTGCCGTGAGCTATTGTAAGTTTTGCACCTGCTAGCAAACTTTGAGTACCGACTGTTTGTATGTTTATGGACTATGTTATTTGGATTATCCCTTAACTGAAAGACATTGATGACTGACTGTCTTATCCGTGTATGACTTGGACTGTTTGATGGATTCGGATACCTCTATTTCCACAAAAGTAAAAGCCTATTTAAACTGCAGTGTCTCTGTATGCTGGTTTGTGTGTTCTCCAACACAAATCTCACAACGCTTCTCTGAACGTACTCGCTCTCCCAACGGGGAGCTTACCTAACATATGCTATGCAACTGTTTAAAGATATATATGAATATATATATATATGAATATATATATATATATATATATATATATATATATATATATATATATATATATATATATATATATATATATATACATTTGTATCTAATAATTGGAAAAATGCTTTTTTCCCCTGAGGAAAGTTGTTTGTTAAATGGGAAGATGTTAATATCTGAGACAGGAACAGCCCATAAGGGATTTTCAAAGGCCCTGAAGTTGGGACTCTTTACCCAGGCCTTTGGCAAAAACAATTGGTGCTCCTTTTCTTCCTTTCCCTTGTCCTCATTCATGCTTGTTTCTTTGCCATCTTTGTTTGTTTTGTTTCTTGCAGTTACTTGTTTTTAAATGTTTTTAACAATTTGTAAACTGCCTAGCATTGCTGGAAGTCAGGTAGCATACACATTTAATAAATTATTAAATTTATTTGCACGCGGGCCTGCGAACTGGTAGTTTAACCACCAGCAACCCACCCCTGCAGCTGATGATCACGCAAGGCCATCTTCCCCAGATATTGCAAGGAAGCCACCATGGGAAACCTTGGGAAGAATAGAATAGAACAGAATAACAGAGTTGGAAAGGACCTTGAAGATCTTCTCGTCCAACCCCCTGCTTAGGCAGGAAACCCTACACCCCTTCAGACAAATGGTTATCCAATTTCTTCATGATAACTTCCAGTGTTTGAGCATTCACAACTTCTGGAGGCAAGTTGTTCCATTAATTAATTGTTCTGTCAGGAAATTTCTCCTCAGTTCTAAGTTGCTTCTCTCCTTGATTAGTTTCCACCCATTGCTTCTTGTTCCGCCTTCAGGTGCTTTGGAGAATAGTTTCATTCCCTCTTCTTTGTGGCAGCCCCTGAGGTATTGGAACACTGCTATCATGTCTCCCCTAGTCCTTCTTTTCATTAAACTAGCCATACTCAGTTCCTGCAACCGTTCTTCACATGTTTTAGCCTCCAGCTCCCTAATCATCTTGGTTACTCTTCTATGCATTGTTCTGTAGAAGAAAGCTTTGTGTGACCAGCGGCTGCTTCACAAAAGGCCAGGCATGTGTGGCCAGCAACAGGAACAAGAAAATGGCAAAAAACAGCTAAGGTGGCAGAGACCACAGAGTGAAAGGACCAAAAGGGAATAAAGGAGGGGGGGAGATAGGTGGGTACATGTACTTAAAGGGCTTTGCAGTTGTGAGTGCAGGCTGCCAACCACCTGAATTTTCATCATGTGACTGCAGTGGCACTACAATGGCTGTAACTTTGTGTCACTGTAACAGGGGTGGGTTCCTGCCAGTTCTAACCTAACCTCTTCTATAGAAGAAGTTCCACAAATCTACAGTGGCGTTTAGAACCGGTTCCAGCTCCCTCCCCCTGCCCGTCTGCACATCATCAAGATGAAGAGCGAGAAGAGGAATTCTGGGAGTTGAAGTCCACAAGTCTTAAAGCTGTCAAGTTTGAACACCTCTGGTTTTCTTTCCCTAAAGGGTTAGGGGTGCAAGGGTCTTGTAACTTGACAGCTTTAAGACTTGCGTGCTTCAAATGCCAGAGTTTCTGAGCCAACATTTTGGTTGCTAAGCAAGAGCGTTGTTAAATGAGTTTCACCACATTTTACAAGTTGGCCACGGCCACCCAGTCACATGGCTGGCAAGCCACTCCCACCCGGTCACATGGCCCGCAAGCCACTCCCACAGGCCACACCTACAGAAGAGGTTCTAAAAAAATTTGAAACCCACCACTGCACTGTAATTTTGAATCAGAGGTGGTATTCAGCCGGTTCTCTCCAGTTTGTGTGAAGCGATAGCGCACGCGTGCGCATTCACATTTGTGAACTGGTAGGGAAGGGAAGTGAATCCCACCACTGCTTTGAATGTTTGCTTGTAAGTTGTAACAATGTTTGGTTGTACGTTGAAGGCTACCTTTGGTATTGGAAGTTGTCCAGAATCATGTACTTGAGATAGCCATATTACATTAAATTCGAACCAATGTAAAATTGGAAGTTGGTTCCCATTAATTTGATCACAGTATTATATGTTGCAAGTAAAACATCTATGAGAACAAATGGAATATTTAGAAAAGGATTTAAAATTTGTGCATGGAATAAAATGACAATATGGATGTCTCATCAGTTATTTAGTGTAGTTATAGTTAGTATAGTTAATATAATGTGTTGACTTGGAACATGAATGTATTTGTATTGTGTCTGCAGATGATACAGGCTGTTTGCAAAAGGTTATTTTTAGCAAATATTTGACAGTATGAATCTGAAGATCAGTGCATCAAAAACATGAATTTTGCTTGAAGGGAAATAGAATGCATAATTATCTATCTATCTATCTATCTATCTATCTATCTATCTATCTATCTATCTATCTCATGTTTATTAAAGAATGAACAATCAATGGAGGAAAATTTAAGATACAAAAATACTGGTAAAATTTGGATAGTAAGTGATCTATGGACATAAATGTCTGAAAATGGCTTAAGAGTATACTTTTGTCTATTTTGCTCAGTGAAAGTAAGGAAGAGACACATCAAGAAAAACAGAAAAAGCATTTGAATATAGTGAGATCCATAGCATCTACATGATAGAATAAAGGAAGATAAGTCTAGAATAAATAGACATTGGACAAATAAAGATTGAAGACAAATGTGAAGAATGAGTATGAGAGAAGTGTGCTGTGGTTTGAGAATACAAAGTATGAGGATTAATTCAAAAAGGAAAATATGACACATAAAACATGCTAAAGGGAAGATAGAGAAAGCCGTGTAAAATGGAGTTGAAGAAATTCTCACGAAAGAACAGTAACAATGTTAAAAAACAAAAGGCAATGTATTGGTATAATCCAGATTTTTTTTCCTTTCACCCACCCTGCCTTTTTTTTAAACTCACTACTGTTCATTTTCTCACTTTATATAACACCACTTCACTCCAAAAGACATAATTTGTGTGGATGTGGACTTTATAGGAAGTTATCAGTAAGGGGGAGTTTGGTGTAGTGGTTTTTAAGGCAACAGATGGCTGGGAAGGAGATCATGAGCTGAGACCACTTTGGGTACCAAGCCAGCTGGATGACCTTGGGCCAGTCACTTTCTATCAGCCCTAGGAAGGAATTAATGGCAAACTACTTCTGAAAAATCTTGCCAAGAAAAGTGCAGGGACTTGTCCAGGATGTTTCTGAGAATCCAACACAATTGAACGGAAGGGGGAAAAAATTCAGAAAATTAATTTGTCTGTCAGGAAACTTTTACAGCACATAAATCAACTGGTTCTAAAGGTGCTTTTCAAGAGGCAGCTGGACTTTCTGTTTTTTTTTTAAAGACGTTTCTTAACTGAAGAAACTTCTTGGATGAGAAGCGAAAGGTCTTCAAAGAAAAACCAGAAAGTCCAGTTGCCTCTTGAAAAAACACCTTTGGGACTTCCGTGACCTGGATGACTGAGAATCTCCATAGATAACTCAGTTCTAAGATTAAACCAAAAACCCTTTACATGTCTTGTCTTCGCGTCCGTCGGTTTAACTATAATTCGCCTTCAAAAAATTTGCAAGCTTCTTGTACAAACTTTGCCTAACGCTGGTTTCCCGAAAAGGAAGACTATGACGGGTATGCCGTTACGCAAGCGAGCGGAAAGCGCATGCGTTTCTCGGGCTACTTCTCGATAGCCCCTTCAATAACGTCCTCTTTCCTTGATCATAGGTTTGTGAACTGAACCCTCCTTTGCCTCTATCAACTGCTCATGCGCCCTCGGCTGCCCAAATTTGGGCACCTGCGTCTCCTCGTTAAGGGAGACGTGCTACCTAAGCGCTACGCGCCGTTGTCCCGCCCCTTTATCCGCGCGCTCTTCCCACTCCCCCCACCAGCCTCTGGAGGCGACGCATGCGCACAGAGGCCTCTCAGTGCGTGGCGTGCTGTGCGGTGGAGGCGGGGCTGCTATATATAGTGCGTGGCCGGGGCGGTGGCCTCCCCCTTGTCCCCCGGCCGATGACGGTGCTGTGCGCACAGTCTGTGTGCTCCGGCCTTCCCCGGACACACCAGCTCTGCCGCACCATTTACTACTAGAAGAAAAAAAAACCTTTAAAAATCCAAAAAAAAATTTAAAATCCGAAAAAAATATTTTAAAAAAATCCCTCGCCTTACTACCCGACCCCACCTGGAACCGGCCGGTTTGGTATAAAATAACCCGGTGAAGCGAAGCGAAGTCCCGGACCCGGCTTAGCCGAGAGGAGACCCGCCCAAACCACCTTCAATCCACGCAGCAGCAGGAAGAAGACCCGCCAGCAGCACCAGGACCACCTGCTCCTCCAGCAGCCCCGAGCGCTCCAGCCAGCCGCCAACCGTCGCCAACCGCCGCCGCGGAGCCGTTGAGTTTAGAACCCGCCGGCCCGTCGCGGCCTCCTCGGCGCTCGCGAATCTACCCAGCCGCCTCTTTCCCCCTCCTCCCCGTCCCCCCGCCAGCATGAACCCCAGCGCTCCCAGCTACCCGATGGCCTCGCTCTACGTGGGCGACCTGCACCCCGATGTCACCGAGGCCATGCTCTACGAGAAGTTCAGCCCCGCCGGGCCCATCCTCTCCATCCGCGTCTGCAGGGACATGATCACCCGGCGCTCGCTAGGCTACGCCTATGTCAACTTCCAGCAGCCCGCCGACGGTGAGAAAGAAGAGGCGAGGGAGGGTCGCTGGGTGGGGGGATGGTAGAGGAGAGGGGGGTTTGGCTGGCCCCGCACGCGGGCGTCCCCGGGATCCACTTTCCCGAGCGAGCACATGGGGCAAGGAGAAGGACGGGAGCGGCAAGAGGGGAGGGAGGGAGGACACGTGGGGAAACGAGACAGCCGAGTTTCGGTCTCCGGCGTGGGAAGGCCAGGGAGGGCTCTTCCCTCGGGCTCTGGCCAACCGCCGCCGCCTTTCTTTCGCTCTGTTCCCACGCGAACTCCCGCTTAGCCTCTCCCGCGAGTGCCTCCATTTTTTACAGTCGGCGCGGTTTCCCTGTCTCGGCCCTTATCCCTTCCCGCTCCTTCCTCGGCTGGAATCCCCCGCGCTCGGGATAGCAGGAAGGCAGGCAGGGTGGGGGAGAGAACGGACGGCGAAGGAGGCCCGTACGCGATGCCCCCTCCTCGGGCTTCCGTTAAAGAGGGGAATCGGCCACGCCGTTTGCGGGAAACGAGGGTGGGGGGTGCGGGAAGGGAGACTTGCCAGCCCTCGTGGCAGGCCACCGAAAGTGAAGGGTGAGGCCTTGGCCGTCGCAAGGCCTTTTTCGGCCCTTCACTTCCGCGAAGGGTTACGCAGATTTCGGGATCACGAGGCAGGGCCTTAAAATGTCCCCCGCAAGGGCGTGTCGGGAGCTGGCTTCCGCCGGCGAAGGCGCTGAGTCGGGGCCGCTGATGAAAGGCAGCCTGGCGGAAATTCCAGTTTAATTATAAGTTCTGAAGTCGTGGAGAAAGAACAAGGCGGAAGCGAGGCCCTGAACCTGCTGTTACTGAAACCAGTTATAGGCCGTGTTTTAATTATCCTTTCCTCCTATGGAAGTACTTTTTATTTATTTTTTTGCCCCCTGGGTCTGGAGAGCAACGATAAGCCGGATTCCCTATATTAAAAAGTAAACACGTTCATCTTTTAAACACGGTTTGGAAGCCTACTTTTAGTAAAATCTTTTTGGTCTACGTCTAAAATAACATTTTCTTCATCATTGGCTTTGAAGCCTTTTGACACTTAATTGTTCTTTTTTTGTTCAGTTTGCATAAAGCATCTAAACCGTTTTGGCCTCATGACATACATTAAAGAGTAAAATAGCATTGTTTTCCTCTTGAGTTCCATAGTTTACTGTCGGAGTGACCAGAAATTGAGAAAAACTCCTGACTTGCCATTGGAGGATATCTAAGGGAAGCCAGCATAGCTAGACTTTATATTGATGGAAAGGGGATGGGTGAGCTGTTGTCAAATGAAAGGAGTTGGATTTTATTCCTAAATCCTCTTCAAAATGATTTTGTTTTCTACTTGAAGAGTAGTTGACATACTGAAGCAATGAATATCTATTGGGCTAAAAATGAGTATGATTTTTAAAATTTTCATATACACTGTAGTAAGCGATTGTGTTTTCCATGACCAGTGAAATGAACCAGTGAAGAATAAATAAGATGAACCAGTGAGGAATAAATGGAATAAAACTTGTTTCTCCATTTATTTTGGATTTATTTAATAGACCATATTTCTTGTGATAGTCACACCCAATGCATGGGGGAATAAATCACATTGCAGATCAGTAAATCATCATAAAGCATAGAAAACTGGTTTCTAATTTATATTGTCTTGCATGAATTGAAAATGGGAGCCACTTTTTTTTTAGTCTGTAAGCTTGGATTGTCCAAGCATGGCAATATATTGAAGGACAGATTGTGTATAAATTCAGTCAGCAAATAAATAGGATTATTTCTAATGATCTGTTTCTCAAAAAGTAATAGAGTTTTTTTTCAGCGAACTTCAGTATTTTACTGAGATGTCTTCTTAGTTGAGGATTATTTATTCCAGAAAGTAATAGCTGTGATCAGACATCACAGTAAGATGGAATTCAGAATTCTTTAGAATTCTAGCCTGTGTATGAATGAACAATATCTTGGTGTATGCTATAAATGCTATTACATAATTCTTTTTAAATTATCTAAATACGCCTGAATGTCCAGAGTTTGGGTTAAATTAAGCAAACCCTTGGAATGCTCTGCTTTTTTTTCTAAAAGCCTATAGCAGATAAAAACAGCAAACAATGGCTGATGATTCTTACTGGAGAAATAAACAGAGTTTTGCAGTTAATTGGAACTACTAAGCAACTGTTGATGTCTGAGGGAATAAAATGAGAACTATGAAGCTATACGGACCAATATATTGTTTATTCCCAATCAAAGCTGGACTGAAAGAATTTTAGTTTATTGTTACATCAAATTCAGTTAATGTTTAATAACAAAATTACCATCTCAGAAAAGCTTTGCATTTTCAATGGCTTTAAAAGTGAAGATTAAAGTTATTTACTTAGGTAATTCTGAAATGCTTTTTTTTCTTTTGTTAGGACATTATTATCCAGACCAAGATATATATAAATTCTATACAGACTACAGCATGCACAATTACTGGGGGGGAAACTATTTAGGACTTACTTAAATGCTTTGGTGATTTTGTTTTCAAAATAACTCATATTTTTTGAGTTAATAGAATATGTATGCATAACATATCTGCAGCATTATCACTATATTCCTCAATGTTATTGAGAGTTCAAATTTATAATTTGCTTCATCTCATTAGTACTAAGATTTGACTAAGCATTATGGAGGAAAGCATCTGTACCTTTTGTTAGAATAATTTAAATTGACACACTGTGTTTTCTCCTTTTTCACTGACCTCTGCCTCTGTTCTTTTCTTTGCCTTCAGTGCAAATTTTGTACATATGCAAGAGGGTTGATCAACCCTCTACTTAATTGGCAACTTCCAGGGTATGTGCTGTGCCTTGAAAGCAGCAGGTGGAGCTGTTGTTTCAGAGTTACATTAAAAAAAACCCCACACACAACAACCTGAAGTAGCATATTTACCATAACTAGCAGCACTCCCATGTTCAGGTTAAGATTAAAAAGCTCTAAGCTCTTGTTGCAGACCAGCAGTTAGAAATAGGGGGCCATTGCCTTACCTTGCTCTCCTGTTTTCCATCAGAGGGCCTACCAGAGTCTGGCTACATTTCCTAAAATGCTGTTTGTGTTGCTGCACTCTGCATTGTTCCTGTAAGGGCAATAAATCTTATGAACACTTTTATT